>NC_072893.1:92832813-93135843 GCF_027943255.1 Anastrepha obliqua | reverse complement strand
ACCTGCCAAACTTTTCGTTTTATCGTTGCTCCTACCCCATCGACCGCACTTTTACTATGAAAAGCTGCAAAATAATTCCACTCTAAAACTCTAAAACCAAATTCAAAAACAAAATCTGGCAGGCTTCGCGCAATATACTTATTTTTAAACTGAGAGCTACTTCCATCCGAAAATATTTTGAAATTGCCTATGTTCTTTTTTGATTATGTCTACAAGTTTTGTTAAAGAACAGCACACATCGAATTTATTGTGCAACGCAAGTGAAAATGGTAACTTGACGGTAGCTAAAATGTGCGCTTTGCACCTCATTTTGACAAGTTAACCTATAATTCTCTGCGAAGTCAATTTGAAGAATTAGATCGTCGGAGCTAATGTCATTTTTTTTTGCTTTCGAAATAGTTTTGTTGGGAACGTTTAATAAAAAAGTGGCGTTTAAACAAAGGTAACTGGGCATCTAGTTCGTACAAAAGATTAGACAAAGATCCTTCGGTGTATGTCAAAGCAATGCGGTCTTCAACTTTCCGCCAATGTTTCCATTTAACAGATTCATCCATCAATGGCCAATATTTTAAGGGCACTAATTCATTTCTTACATCCTGAACACAATGTTTGCACATGTTCATCATACATTTTTCGTTTTTAATGTTGCAACAAGCAGGTTCGAGAAATTTTTCAAAGTTGGATGAAAAAGATTTTATAAAATCCGCACTGCTTTCCAAAAGAAATGCAAAATTGGCGTGATGCTTACAAACACACATATTATGTGGTATCTTGCATGATAGTGGCACATGTTTTGGTCGCAATTCGTAAAATGCAGACTTGCTAACGAAGTTAGTAGTTTTCTCCAATTTGTAGAGTTCGTACGACTCAGCCAACAGATCGCCATAAAACGCTTGGCTACTACTTCCCCATCGACAATCAATGGGCCCTTTCTACCTGCGGCTTGGACACTAATATCATCTCTTGAGTAAATGTCTACGACAAACTGTGTTTTTTCTTGTATTGCCGATTTAGATTCGTTCTTCAATGATAATGTACCATATTTTTTGTATAACAAATCAACAATATACCTTCTTTTCTGTGGGTTGGCCGGCAAAGCAGTTTTGGCTTTTTTTAATGCCTTTCCTATTGTTTGCCTGCATTTATAGGGCTGATTGGCTTCTGGGCTATATTCTTTGGCACATTCATTTTTCTTTCTCAGGCGAAATGCTTTTTGTCTTTTACAATTTGGTTTTCTTATTGCATCACTTTTATGCTTGCTGGATTTTAACCTTTTTCTGTACTTTGATGCCCTCTCTTTTGGTTTTAAATGGCTTCTCTCCAGCCTCAGTGGGTCAGTTTTTAGTTTTTCCCTACAGTACTTTAGTATTTTTTACAGTTACTCGAAGAATCCATCTACATAAGACATGATTGAATTATAATTCAGAAAAAGCAATCACCTATCGAGAAAATTACTTACAATATGGCGTGACGTTACGAAACTTTGAAGCTCAATACGACAGAAATTCCTTGCTTAAATGGCGTAATTTTTAATTTAATTTGTAAACTTTATCAACTTTTATTAAAATACCAAATTATTTGCATTTACAATCGCCAGCGCAGTTAAAATAAGACTAAATATCATCTTTATGGCGTGACGTTATTGATGAATATCTTTTAAAAGTAAATGCAAAATTTACCGTTAATTGAAACGTCACTGCTCTTTTACATTGGTTTTACGCCCAGTTGTTGTTATTGCCAAATTGTATCTATTAGAGTTGAATTGCAGAGTTACTCTTAGAAATTTAAACAGCAAAGAGAAAACGCTCTTGTAAATAAAAAAACTGATCACCAAGTGAACATGAAATTTGTATTCCGATAACTCAAGAACACCATTAAGGAAAATTTTGAAAATATTACTTTTATGATATTTAAATTGTTTTCTTTAATAAATCAAGCAATTTTTTGTTTAATCATAGTCTAGGTTTTCGGTTAAGGTAGACTTTTCTGTGGAAGTTCCCATATGTAGAAGAATCGTCCTGGCCACTCCCATTCACGTGGCTTTCCCCCACTCGGCCGAAATCGCGAAAGCGTTTATCGCACCAATAAAGAAGAAAAAGAAACTCGCGCGCGTTTACTGAAAGAAAGTGACTACCAACTAAGTGGAACAAACAAAAAGCAGAAAAAGAATTGTTTAGTGTTAAATGTCACCTTGACAATGAGCATAAACTTTAAATTGTTTGATCGATACTTTACGAGAAGCGATCGCTACAGCCATCTACCGAGAAAATAAGCAAAGTTATACTCGTAACTTTTATTCATAATTTATATCCAATGGACCCAGAACTGCTCATAGCAAAATTTCAATTGCAGCAGACCTGGAATCTAAAATCGCATTAAGTTTCAAAGAAATCTGCATACAAAAACCAAGTAGACTTAGGCTTGACGACTTTTAAAGGACTATAGCCGTACTGCACATGTGATTGCTCAATTAAGCCAACTGGGCGCAACTCAAATGAATTTTAGAACAAATGGGCATAGAGGAGATACTGCATGACAGTTGAACTTTTACATTCAATGGTTATTTCAAACATGTCCTGCTAATGAATTTGAAATATTGACAGTAGCAAATCCTCCTACTCACACTAAATCAAGGAACAGCACCAACTGTGCAGGAAATAAATTCTTGCATGTACTAGCGACTGAGTAACGGGTGTGGGTTATAATATATTTGCTAACCTCCTTTACACACTACTCTTACCCGCTTGCCAAGAAATACTAGCAGATTTAGTTAGGCTGCTAACAGGGACCAATAAAAATGAGAAGCACGCAATAAATTTTTGAGGCGAATTTCGTGACCTGACAACAAAAATGAAATGTTGCTGCCACGAAAAAAGGGCGCAAGATGGTGGTAAACTTCTTGGTTGCCCCTTCTCTCTCCAGTCAAGTGCATATTTTTCCAATTATTTTGGCTATTTTTGTTAGAATGGAATGCTTACACGCGGCAGTGCGTGTTTGGATAAAACTTGAGGGCAAAATAAGGAAACTGGCCAAATAAGTTCGCGCAAATTTAAAATTATTTTAAATAGCCTAAAGAATGCTACAATAAACAAAAATTACAATTAAGCACTAACACGAATGGACGATAATAAAAAGTGCCTCCTTATCCTCTCCTTTTGGCTATCGAAGACCTTCGAATTTTAAAGTTTACATCATACTCGTATTTTACTGTACAATATATTACGAATAAGTTGCATAATACAAGCGAGAAGGCACGACAGGCAAATAAAAATGAAAAATTCCGTGCTGTAAGCCTTCACTTTGAATTCTAAGTAGCGCTTCGTTGCTTGTCTTCACGTTGGCTGATTATTCTTCTTCCTTATGACGTCTATCTCATTTCAATGGTGCTTACTGGCGCTTTTGTTTTGAGTTTTCATGCCAAAATCGAGTATTAGAAATCAAGCATTGCAAAAGCTTCACTTCCCTATGATTTTCAAGATGAAACGTGTGTCTCTTTGCATATACAACAAATATTTCATTTTACACAAACTCCACTTCACTTCTATGTATTTCTATGTATTTTTCTTATATTCACGTGCTGATGTGTGTATAGCTTGGATATTCAACTGTTATAGCCGAACTCGGCTATCCCGCCCTGTTGTTGATTTTGTTGTTTTCATTAGTGTTGTTGCTTTTTATTGCCAATGCAAAGCACGCACATATTAAATATAATATATTTTAGAAGCGCGACTTATCAAGTGATTGTACTGCGTTGCTGTTATGTATTCGCCTATACATCTAGTGCACGTTTCGGCACTCCAGGGCGTATAAGTGACTGACATATTTTCGGGTGCGCAATTGTAGGTAAATATACGCATGCAGTATCATGTCCCATTGTGAAGGTGGTTAAAGTTATTCGGAGCGCTCCCTACTCAAATTCATCCGAATTACCTATCCAAACTCGTAGAACTTTTCTGTTCGATAAAGTTTATAAAATTGACAACTAAACTTTCCTTCACCTTTTGTTATATAAGTAAACACGCAGCAATCAACGGCAAAAGGACTTTAATTGGTACAAGTTGTGTGCTAATTTTTTAGCAAAGATTAACGTAACTGTATGTATGGCCACAACGCTTAAGAAAATATATATGAGGTATATATAAAATACCTATAGAGTTATCTACCCTAAAATATGGACATCACGTAACAAAAGTCAATGTTAGATTAACTAAGAAAAGTGATATTGTGGAAGGTTCTAGTGGTAACCAGCAAAGATGTTCCTGTCTCTAAATGTCCTTGAACTATGTCGATCTTTTGGCGGACGTAATGAGCCCTCCAGCAAGGCCCAAACTGTACCGATTTTCCAAGCAATATATTTAAAAAAATCACATTCTACAAAGTGCGGTGACACGCACAGGAAATGCTGAATTTCCTTTACCTCTTCTTCATCTCTACCGCTCTTGTAGAAGTTGTTATGACGGCATTGAATCTGATCACGGTATATAGTACTGGGCAAAGTAAATATGATATTTTGCAGGTGGAACGGCTAGTACTACTGTCAGTAGCTGTTCCAGCCATCCACTCAACTTTAGAAAACAGTCAAGCCCAACAATTGAAATCGGCTCCAAAAATTCTGCTTCAACGCCTTTCGTCGTGCACTCATCTCTTTCTTGCTAATTTATTGCAATACTACTTTATACGAGGGGTGCCTTTTATATGTCGGGATTTGGCAACCCTGGTACTGCTGTATCGCAAAGTTTGACATTTTTTGGCTTTTACGTACTCAGAACGTTTTGAAATACCAGTGCTATTTGTGTTGTTTACAGTAACTTAAAAGATTCATCTCGGTCCAAAAATGGAATTAAATCGTGAACATTTTCGTGCGATTATTTTTTACAACTTTCGACGTGGATTAACTCAGCAACATTGCATGGATGAACTTAATTCAATTTTCGGCGATGAAGCTCCATCAAGGACCAGTGTTTATCGATGGTATGGTGAATTCAATCGTGGTCGTAGTTCACTCCAAGACGAATTTCGTGAAGGTCGTCCAAAATCGATTGTTGTTCCGAAAACTATTGATGCTGTGCGTGAACTGATATTGCAAGATCCTCGTGTGACCTATCGCGAGATTGAGACAATCTTAGGCATTAGTGGGACCAGCATACATTCAATATTGCATAAACATTTGACTGTCAGAAAAATTTGTTCGCGTTGGATCCCACACAATTTGTCAAACGCTCAAAAAAAGGCTCGTGTCGATTGGTCGAAGGAAATGCTCAAAAAATACAATCACGGGGCTTCGAAACACGTCTATGACATCGTGACAGGTGATGAATTATGGATTTACGCGTATGAGGCCGAAACTAAACAGCAGTCGACTGTATGGGTGTTTCAAGATGAGCCAAATCCAACAAAAGTTGTTCGCGCACGAAGCACTTCCAATCAAATGGTCGCCTGTTTTTTCGGAAAAACTGGACATATCGCAACCATACCACTAGAACAACGCAGAACGGTAAATTCTGAGTGGTACACAACCATTTGTTTGCCAGTTGTCTTCCAAGAAATTAGGAAAACCAATCTCCAAAGACGGATCACTCTTCACCAGGACAATGCGAGCTCTCACACATCGGCTCAAACAACTGCATTTTTGAGCACCCAAAACATCGAATTAATGGGTCATCCGCCGTATAGTCCTGACTTGGCACCGAATGACTTCTTTTTATTCCCGTACGTAAAAAACAAACTGAGAGGTCAACGTTTTTCGACACCTGAAGAAGCGGGTGCGGTATTCAGAATGCATGTTTTGGAGGTACCTCATTCAGAGTGGCAAAAGTGCTTCGACAATTGGTTCAAACGCATGCAAAACTGTATAGATCTTCATGGAGAATATTTTGAAAAACAAGAAAGTGATTTTCGATGATTAAAATTTGCTTTTGTTCTCTAATCCCGACATATAAAAGGCACCCCTCGTATCAGTATCAGTATCAGTATCAGTATTAGTATCAGCATCAAAACCAGTACCAGTATCAGAATCAGAATCAACACTAATACCATTATCTTACCTCTTCGAATTTTTTTTACTTTTTCACCTTTCACCTTTAGTGATTTTTTTGTGGTTTTGCCTGGAATGACAGTAAGTAATAATTTAATTCGCCACATAAAAATTCGCAAAAATAGCTTGTTTTCTCTGAGATGTAAGTAATTTACTTAGTGAATACTCT
Source organism: Anastrepha obliqua (assembly GCF_027943255.1). Taxonomy (NCBI): domain Eukaryota; kingdom Metazoa; phylum Arthropoda; class Insecta; order Diptera; family Tephritidae; genus Anastrepha; species Anastrepha obliqua. The sequence goes on along the minus strand of NC_072893.1, from coordinate 93,129,640 downwards.
TTCCCATCCACTCCACTTCGGCGCCATTTTTGACTATTTTGTTGAGAAATTTATCACTTGCTATATAGGATCATTTTTTATTGTTGTTTGCGACTTCCGTGCACTCGATATTTTCGCCATCGCTTCGCTCGTCTACCTTTCATATTCACCTCATAACAGTCACTAGCAGCTGAATTTAAATAACGTCATTACTGCTGCTCGATAATGCAAAAAGAAATTTCCTCTATATTAGATTTTCAATTTAGTATACTGCACTTACGCTTCACAATTTCACACCTTACTTTTATTCACCTTAAAAATTGCAGCATGTGCAGGTGTTAGATGGTAGGCTTTTAGGCGCTTTAGCACGCGTACGCATAATTTTGAGCATAGCAAATAGCCATACTCGGTGCATATAAGCTTATGGAATTATATTTATCAGCTTTTATGAAAGCACGCTTTAGGCTTTTGCGCATTTCATCAACAATTGCCATTTTACGACCGATTGCGTAACTGCATAATTTTACTCACCTGCAGGCCGCACCAATCAATTTTCTAACCAGCCGTACGTTATGCCATCATTATTTGCACAATCTGGCGGAACAAATTTCTAGCTGAAGCTTTAATGATTTACGTTCAAACTAAAATGCACACAAACATTCATAGAAGTGCATATGCATGTTTCTGATAGCAAATTGTGCATAATTAGTATTACATATTTAGCCTGTACACTAATAACCACTACACTCATTCGCTTTAACTATTTTGCCTTTATCTTTCATACGGCTATATTTTTTACACTACTCCATCACACAAATTTGCACAGAGAACTAGAAAGGGGTCGTTAATAAATGAGCTGCAAGTGAGGTACGTGAATTCGAGTATACTTGTATTTGTACGGTTGTAATTATTTAGCCGCCGTAGCCGAATGGGTTGGTGCGTGATTACCATACGGAATTCACAGAGAGAACGTTGGTTCGAATCTCGGTGAAACAACAAAATTAATAAAAACATTTTGCTAATAGCGGTTGCCCCTCGGCAGTCAATGGCAACCTCCGAATGTATTTCTGCGATGGAAAAGCTCCTCATAAAAATATCTGCCGTACGGAGTTGGCTTGAAACTGTAGGTCCAACCACCCAAAAAGGGTGTACGCGCCAATTATATATATGTATATATATAATTATTTAGCTTAGGGTAAAAGGGGAAACCATGGATTGAGGGAGTGTTACCTGCGCTTCTGAGTTTAGTAGATCACACTAGTGTGATTATTTACCGCATCTTCTGATAAATGTATTGAGTCTTGGGGCTCGCGGACTCTTGGAACAGAGAGTGTATCGAAAAGGGCTTGTTGATGCAATTCATTACCGTTGTACGTAAGAAGAGTAATCTTTAAATTTACCATTTCACAAATTTTTCGAGAGATGCATCGATCAGTTCGGCAAACGAAATGATAAAAACATAACCAGCTTGCTGCAAAATTATAGGCTGGAAGGAAGTTATGCAGAAATCGCTTAAGTATGTGTAAGAGACTCTAGTTTTAAAATATGCGGCCGGGGTGGTAAATTTGATAAAAACAAAGCTGCCAATAGATAAAGCCATTCTAGCACCGAAAAAGCTTAAATTAGACAATTTATTTTAGGAGTCTAGAAAAAATATTAGATTTTCTTGCCACTGGTTTTATTTAAGCGAAGAAGAAAATTGTTTGTTATTAAGGACAATTCGTTATCAGTGACAGTCAGTCTGCATTGAAAGCCCTGGAGAACGCGAAGCAAACCTCAAAAATTGTTCAAGAATGTATGAAGAAGCTCAGTTCTGTCACAAGACAAAACAGACTTGTATCTATATGGGTTCCGGGACACTCCGGTGTTCAAGGAAATGAAATTGCCGACGAATTGGCCAACCGTGGATCAGCGGTGCCCCCAAAGTGGCCAGAGCCAATAATTGGAATCAGTTCCGCAGGAACCATGAATTGAATCAGCGATTATGTAGGCAATCTACATAAAGAGCGATGGACCGGTCTAGAACGCTGCAGAACTGCAAAGTGTTTTGTGACAAGTCCGAACAGAAAACTGTCAAAATTTGTACTAAAACTAAAACAACTGCGGTTGATGGTTGGTATCATTACAGGGGTCAGCATATGACCATCATTGGAATCATTTAGGACCCAATGTGCCTGTCATGCTTGGTGGAGGCGGATAGCACTGAGCACTTTCTCTGTGTGTGTCCTGCCTTTGCTAGAGCACGGCTGCGAGTTTTGGGTTCCGATGTCACGAGAATGAGTAATATTCGTTCTCTAAACCTGGAGGATATTTAGAGATTTGCCAAAGAATTTGGAAAATTCTCACAGGACTAACTATCTCTATCTATGTCTCTATTCTTTCCTTCCTCTTTCTCTGCTAATTTTCTCCTTCCCTCCTTGACTATCTACCCCCTTTCCAGAGCTTTAAATACAATGGGCTTTTTAGCTTGAGTGTTTTAGGAGCCACCAAATCTCCTGGTGCTCCTTGGCTCGACCTTTTAAAATTTCAATTTCAAGGTCAATTCGTGTATAGAACGTTCAGGAACAATAAGACAGAAAACATTTATCCTCAATTTATATTTTCATATATATCTTAATTTTCATCTTTATTTCTGTTCTCATTCCCATAATTTTTTTTTTAACTTCATTGCCATCCTCACCTTCCTCTCAATGTTCGCATTCAATTTCATTTTTAACTTTATCCTTATCTTTATCTTTATTTTTACCTTTATCTTTATCTTTTAATTTTATCTTTATCTTTATCTTTATCTTTATTTTTATGTTTATCTTTATGTTTATCTTTATCTTTGTCTTTATTTTTACCTTTATCTTTATCTTTATCTTTATCTTTATCTTTATCTTTATCTTTATCTTTATCTTTATCTTTATCTTTATCTTTATCTTTATCTTTATCTTTATCTTTATCTTTATCTTTATCTTTATCTTTATCTTTATCTTTATCTTTATCTTTATCTTTATCTTTATCTTTATCTTTATCTTTATCTTTATCTTTATCTTTATCTTTATCTTTATCTTTATCTTTATCTTTATCTTTATCTTTATCTTTATCTTTATCTTTATCTTTATCTTTATCTTTATCTTTATCTTTATCTTTATCTTTATCTTTATCTTTATCTTTATCTTTATCTTTATCTTTATCTTTATCTTTATCTTTATCTTTATCTTTATCTTTATCTTTATCTTTATCTTTATCTTTATCTTTATCTTTATCTTTATCTTTATCTTTATCTTTATCTTTATCTTTATCTTTATCTTTATCTTTATCTTTATCTTTATCTTTATCTTTATCTTTATCTTTATCTTTATCTTTATCTTTATCTTTATCTTTATCTTTATCTTTATCTTTATCTTTATCTTTATCTTTATCTTTATCTTTATCTTTATCTTTATCTTTATCTTTATCTTTATCTTTATCTTTATCTTTATCTTTATCTTTATCTTTATCTTTATCTTTATCTTTATCTTTATCTTTATCTTTATCTTTATCTTTATCTTTATCTTTATCTTTATCTTTATCTTTATCTTTATCTTTATCTTTATCTTTATCTTTATCTTTATCTTTATCTTTATCTTTATCTTTATCTTTATCTTTATCTTTATCTTTATCTTTATCTTTATCTTTATCTTTATCTTTATCTTAATCTTAATCTTAATCTTAATCTTAATCTTAATCTTAATCTTAATCTTAATCTTAATCTTAATCTTTATCTTTCTCTTTATTTTTATATTTATCTTAATCTTTATCAAAACTCTTGTAGGTTTTACAAAACCTCAACATAACTCACGAACTTTCGCTTCCTGAGTCTGCGTGTTAGCTTTTCTTTTTTATTTTTTTATTTATGTTCAACATTTTAATTTTATTCTAGGCATAACAAATTCCTCGCTCATATTCTAAATTGACATTTAATGAATTTTTAAAGCATATTTCGACTAATATACAGATTGTTCCCGCTTAAAATGCTGCTCAAAAACCTTTGCAGTTTATGCCAGCCATGGAAATATTTTAACTGTGCAAGCTTGCATGTGTGCGTCAGAAAATTATTATATCCGTCGCACAATTGGTAATTTATTTTGCAGTTTCGAATTTTCGAATCACAGCGCTACTGCTTAGGCTTAGTTATCTATAAGTACATGAACGCTTAGTAAATATATGCAAAAGCATAATAACTAGTAGGCTGCGAGCCACAGCCACACAGCATGTGGATAACATATTTTACGCCCATTAAGCAAATGCTTACCTAATACATAATTAACTTCGCGAACGAAACGTGGAAGGAATTTCAGTAAGATGTCGAAGAGAATAACCAAGAGAAGGTATGCAGCTTGTGAGAGGAGTAGTGCTTGTGAGTCAAGAAATATATGTCGTTCTAAATTGGCTTCTTGCACAAATAATAATCCACTTTTTTACCGAAATTATTTAGGCCATGGCAACAAAAATTATCCTTTCAAGTTGCTTTCAAGCTGTTAAAGAATCCTCTTCTTTGCACAATGTAAATTTTCATTGCCAATAAATTGACGCTGTCCAACGAAATTCAGCGAGGCATTAAATTTGCCGCTGAGTAGCTACAAATCAAGCGTTGATTGCACGTTTTAGTGCATGATTTTAGGCGCGCAATACATGAGAGTTGCGGCCTAAGTTGCTTAATATCCAACTTATATTCAATACACGCGCACAAAATTAGTATAATTTAAGGACTTTAATATTTAATTAGTTAAAGATTTATTTGAAAATAAGGGCAAAAGGGCCTAAATATATATTGCAAGCATACGCACATAAATTTTATAAACACCATTTACATGGTTGCTTAAGGCCATAAATGTTGGTGTTAATGTCGCTTGTTGGCCACAAAAGCCTCAAACTTAAATTAGGTCCGCAGTAAACCAACAAGGAGAGCGAGAAATTGGGGGAAAAATTGAAAAAGCAACGTAATAATAATTACAAAAACAATGTGGAAGCAAAATTATCAAGAGCACCAAGTTCTATACTTATACAAGTGAAGGGGGCTGAAGTGCCAGCAGCAATAACGGCGAGGACGATGGCGAATTATCATAATTTGCGTGTCGCAGCCAATTTGTGACGTTTCATATTTCAGGCCAATCCGGACGGGAGAGAGTCCTCCAGCCAGCACGTCCAGCAGCAAGGCACATATTTTTTAACACTCGCTGTAATATGGCTTTCATGTTTTTTTTTCTTTTTACTCTTAATGCAAGCCATATTAATATAGTATGCATATTTGTTATTGTACTTTGGTGGAAAATTATGGCTAAAGTGGCATGAAATCTGTTAATTCCATTGCCAGCATGGGCGGCCGACCTACTCCTCCCATTTCCCTTTCCTATCCTGCAACTGAATGCTGATTTCCTCTGCATTTATTGCTTTCATTTCACTTTCTACTAACAACGCTTTCGCCCTCCCTTCAGCTCGTTCTCTCTCGTTCGCCAAACCTCATTACTGTCGCCCACTCTTGTCAATTTCACCACAAAACGTTGTTGTAAATGCGCTCATTTGGCGTCTGCTGCTGGCAGCTCTTTGCTAACACAGAGCCAAATTGTCAAAGTGACAGACAACAGCAATCTGTGAAAACAGAGAATATTCTTGTACAAGAGCATCATCATCAACAGCAGCAGAAGCAGCAGCAACAAGGGCCGCCAAGGCAAATGGTTGGTATAAAGAAAACTCGACAATGTGTTGACAGCCCTCGAAATGACAGTTGACTGTTGCTGGCGGCTGTTGGCTGCCATTTCTCTTGGCGGCTGTTTGCACTCAAACACCAGCCAACCAGCCAACCAGCATCAGAAATATGGCTAATGGAGGCCATGACTTTAGCGCGCGTTTAATTTATTCAGTTCTCCACAAATACGGATATGTACGAGTCCATTTATATTTATAGGTATATTTTTTTTCATACATATTTTTGCATGTCTCTGCTGGGTATTGCGTTAATTAGCCAAGTTTTCGCTACTCAAAACGCAAGAACGTATCCATAAATATTTGTATAATTCCTTTTGTGTTCTAATTAACATTTAAGTACATTTGGCGCGTAGGAAACAAAAGAAAATAATATTTTGAAGAAAATATGTAGAATGACCGCTGTGGTATTTTCAGTAGTCGGCGTCAATAAATCAACGATAATCACTGTAATCAGTCATTTGGTTTGTTGCTTCTTGAAAAGTTATTAAAAGCCAAATGAGATTCTTATTCGTGCTAGAAATAGCACTTTGGAGACTCATAGCTGACGTAAATTGTGGAGAAGTGTAAGAGAGTTGAAGAAATTGGCAGGGTTTAAATCAAATCAGGCAATCAATTCAATTTATTATAAGAAATTTCAAATTTATGTACACTGATATCTGTGAAAATGTACTTTTTTTGTGAATTGCTGTCCTTTTATGATAGCTGTCCCTAATTGAATGCAGAGTGATAAAGGGTGGCTTAGTAGGTTGGTAGGATATCGACAGACATGCTTTGAAAACTGACGTTCGATGTTTGGCAATCATTATTTTCTTTATTAGAAAAATCAAACCTTTGATGAGCAACGTAATACATACAGGGTTTGATTGAAAAGTAATGAGCCTTATTTTTTTAAGCAGTTTTATTAAACCTTTTGGCTTATACAGCTAATATTCTTCAAAATAGGACCCTTGAGCGTCAATACACCTCTGGTAGCGGTCCTTCCACCGCAGGAAACATTTTTTAAACTCATCCGCCGGAACCGCGTTCAATTCGGCTGTCACAGTTTTTTGGATCGCCTCGATGGAGTCGAAACGCCTTCCCTTCAGCTTTCTTTTCAGGCGCGGGAACAAGAAGAAGTCCGGAGAGGACAGGTCTGGGCTGTAGGGAGGGTGGGGAAGCACCGGAACCCCCATCTTGGCCAATGCAGAGATGCAGAGGAAGGCGGTGTGCGCCGGCGTTTTATCATTGTCGTGATGAAGGGTCCAATTGTTGACGAGGTCGGGCCGAACCCGGGCGACGCGGTTTTTCAGCCGAAGGAGCACTTCTTTGTAAAATGCCGCGTTTACAGTGCTTCCTGGAGGTACAAACTATTTAGCTTTACGCAAAATTTGATCGAGTAATGTTGCTCCAACGATCGCAAAATCCTAACACACTTTTAAAAGTGCGAACTGGGACCGGTTTCTAGTGGAAGGGGAAGGTCCAACGATCATTTTCTCGCACCAGCCGATTCGGTTGATCGCTTGACTTAGATGATACTCAACCGAAGTATTCCAAATGTTTTTTTTTCCGAAATTTCTTCCCTATATTACTCACGCCTTTCGCTACTGCTGGAAAAAAGCCAAAATTTTAGGTACTCTTATGGAAATCAAATGGTACTTACAGACCTACTGCGATTGAACCATATCCATTTATAGTCTTAGAGCGCATAATGCATCAGCAGATTACCTTATTTATGTCTGATAGTTCCCTGCTGTGCCAATCTGACTTCAGACGTTACAAAAGCTGTTTCACTGAGTGTGGGCCTATTGAACAAACTACCCTTTAGCTTTGGACTACTTATGCATTACTACGCTGACTAGAAGATAGTTTTTAACTGCTAGACAAGCGTCAGCCACCTAAATTCTACTTCACTAAATTTCTTTATATTTCTTTTTTCTCTTCAATCTTACCCCTTTCGAATAATATAATAAATATTAGATATTAAGTTCCAACTCTATGTATTTTAATATTCCAATGTGTCGTGTTGTCATTAGTATCCAACACTGAAATATTACTTGTGGTTGATGTGGTAGACTAAATACATAAAATATTTAAAAGATATAAAATATCGTTAATTCACCGAACTTTTGTCAGTTCCCTCGTTCTTCGGTAGGTACATTTATAAATGGCGCGAACGTCCTATATTCGATTTTTGTTATTGTTGTAGCAGCACAAGCATTCCCCATACATGTACCAGGAATGCGGTTTAAGTCACAGTCCTTAGACGAATATAAATCCAGGTCGTTCCGCCACCGTAGGACAGTCTGTCGTGGGCACGTCCTGTTGGGGTATTTGGCCGAGTTTATCCTCTAATTTGTGAAATGCGTATTGTTGTTGTCCAGCACATGGAGGGATTGTAAGTTTTGTGCCAACTTAGAACGACAACTGCTTTTTACGGGAAGATTTTTCATAGTAAAGGTTAAGTTTAAATAAATTAAATCAAAAATGTTCGCAATAAATCTATTAAGACACCTAAGTTGCAAGTTCCTACGAAAGCATTTTATTGCACGCTTTTATTTCCATTTTATGCAGAAATCAATAATTTTTGTTAAACCTGAAATTTCACTTAATACAGACATCAAAAGTGAATATTCGATATTTTACTCACCTTACAATCGACACTTAATGTTTCAATGCTGTCGACACAAGATATGAATGATATGATATACAGCAACAAAATTCAGTATACTGACTACACACGAACAGGCACGTGGTGCCTCGTCCCTCAAAGTACAAGGGCAATAGAACAGCAGTATTCTTAGTAAAAGATTACACAATACAAACGCCCAAGTTCGAAATAGGTAGCATATGTTTGAAATGAGCAGTTTCTAGGGTATCCATAGCAATCACACATTTCATATATTTATTACGGAAAATTATATTTATATTTGTAGAAAATTTTGCAGATTCATTGAAACCAATGGATTTCAATTTAATGCAAATGGATATTTGACGCTCACGCCGTAACCTGATATTTGCACACACCATTGCATTAAACGGGTGTTTTCATAGAGTTGTAGAACTTACTTAGCTCTGTATTTTTTGACACGTGATGTTTATGATAAATGTCCAATTTTGTACCACCTTTTAAAGTAATACGCGTATCACCTTGCTGATAAGACGGCAAATCAAGCCATATATCGCAACTACTTTGCAGCCATAAAATATTTTCCTAATGTGCTCTCACAAGAATTTTTCGAAATGCGGTCAATTGACAGCCACTAAAAAAAGTCGCAATAGCGTTAATAATTTACATGAGATAGGGCACCCTGCTTAGTCGAGATGGAATGCTCATTAAAAATGTGTGTAACCATACCATTACTCATTCCCATTAAGCCAGATATAACCTCATTGCTAATGATGATTTCATGGGCGAAATATGTTTCAAAATTCAATTGATTTTCAGCCCCTTCTCCAAGCTTACGACCTTAGAGAGGATTCTGAAGATCCAATTCTTGCGTTAGTTGGATCCTGTTCCTCTTCAAAATTTAAAAAACGCTGTTAGATTCGTTACTGCAGAATGCTCACAGACAGCTCTTTATAGCAAAAACGAATATTTCTTTACCCACTCTTTTGAAAAGTCTTGAGGAGGAAGTAAGTTCTGTCTGTAGTTTTTCCCCACCATTCTTATTACCAGATCTGCAAATTGAAGTAATGGAAGCAGTCTTCAAACGATCGATGAAAACAACTGTGGGCAAAGAGATTGAGGATGTATTTTAATAGATCACAAAACGAAGAATATTTCCTAATCAAATATTGAGAAAGCACATTGCTTTTACATTTCGTAAAAGGTGTCACGGGTGTCATCCATCTTAGAAACAGACAGCGTCCCAAAGTCTACGACTTGTGACAAGCCATTACTACTCTTATTACATATATGTGTTTTCGATATCTGTGATCAAATTAGCTTTAAAAAATCAGCAAAAAATATACGGTGTCTGACAAACTTCCAGCGCATTTCGCACTTAGAGTCACACAACCTTGTGCAACCTGTCTAGTTAGTATGAGTTCAAGATTGTACCTCAAGTCTCTTAGGTTTTACAACCATAAACTCAAACATATACCTAAATAAGTAAATAAAAACTTGCACCGTAGCGGGCGGGCTTTGAATTGAAAAATTTAGGTTGTTGTTGTTGTTGTTAACAGCATAGGTAGCCCTGTCAGTGTAGGCATATCATCGTTCGTCTTCGTCTAGCTCATCTAGGGGTAGGCCCAGGAAACATGCTGTTTCGACAGGTTGGGTCCAGAGGGAGAGGGGGGTTAGATGAGTCGGTTTGAGGGGGCATGTGAAGAGGTGGTTAGTGTCGTGCGGGGTACCTTCACATGCCGGACATGTGTTTGGTATGTCGGGGTCGATTCTGGATATGTAGGAGTTTAACCTGCTACAATATCCAGAGCGTAGTTGTGCCAGTGTTACACGGGTCTCACGGGGAAGCTGGAGCTCTTCATCTGCAATAGGTGGTGGTTGGACTCCGATTACGGCATTCACAGGACGGGAGTTCAAGAAGGTGGTAACGGTCTCCCGGTGAATGTCGTTTATAGACTGTCTAAATACTGTCCGGTCCAGTAGGTTACGGTCGGTCTTGTCCTGGATATCGCCAGCGTAGTCAAAGAGGTGTCTCCTGACGTGCCTGGGAGGCGGCTCAGGCTCAAGCAGGTGTCTGCAGGGATGAGACCTGCGGTAACATCCGAGCAGGAACTGCTTGCTGAGCAATTTGTTGTGCTCCGCAACTGGGAGCATTTGTGCCTCGTTGTGAAGGTGTTGGATAGGTGACATCAGGAGGCACCCGGTCGCTGTCCGAATGGCGGTATTTTGACAGGTCTGTAGCTTAGTCCACTGCGAATCACTAGTTCCAGGCGACCAAACAGGCGCAGCATAGTTGAGAACCGGCCGGCCAATTGCCTTAAATGTCGAAAGCAACAGTTCTTTGTCTTTGCCCCAAGTGCTGCCGGCCAGCGATTTGAGGACCTTGTTGCGATTTTGGACCTTAGTGGCAATTGCGGTTGTATGCGCAGAGAAGGAGAGCAAGCTGTCAAAGGTTACACCCAAAATTTTGGGGTTATTCACAGTCGGAATTGGTGTGTCATCGACTTTTACCTTAAGGGGCAAAATTTAGGTTCTTGAGCGGCGATGACTATGCAGGAATAAACCTAACAAACATAAATCTATAAGCATACTATGGGATCGTAAATTTTAGAAAGAAATTACTACATTTTGTCCTCACGGTATTATAATTTGCCAAATTAGCCTAAAATCACATGTTCGAAAGTTCTATACAACTAAAAAATCACCCGTTGCACACATATTTTTGTATATACGAACACTTCATAATAATCAAAACGTGTTGCTGCAATAATACATTAATACACATATGCGTATGTATGTATGTATGTATGTTACACGAGTGACCCTTAATCCACTCATTTAATTAAATGATAACCATATACTTATGTACTTGGATTGCACTTCGCCTTGAAGCACAGAAAGCTACACGAAGCAACAATAAAAAATAATACACTTTGTTAACATTACCTTACGAGTATAGCCATATCATATTGCCGCCTGCTTTCCCCACTGATTCGCCTTTGTTCAGCATTTTACTATGTCCTTCAATCATATTTTTCTATACATTTATGTACAAGTGTATGAGTTCAAAAACAGCTGATATTTGAACATCATTGCATTTCATTAGTCGTAAAGGACGTAAGGATTAGTGAGCCTATAAAGGTATATGTGGGCGTATTTGTTCATCCTTCATAGAGCAACCTTCGCATTTCACTCATACTCACATCGATGCCAACACACTCACTCATTCTCTCCCTCTCTCTCTCACTCTTATTACTATAACAAATTCAATACAATCAACCCACTGTGCATGACTGCACATTTATAAGCGTCATCTACTATCGGGTGTTTTTTAGCTACGTACGAACCATGGATATCGATAACTATGATTTGACAGCTGCGAAAATCAACTGTGTTGACATTTCGCTTCAGCAACGTTTGACACGTTATCATGAAATGTTTAACACCAAAACAGCGCTTCTAAATTGTAGAAATTTACACCGAAAAAACTAAATCTGTTGACGAATTTCATAGAGCGAAGTGTTGCAGAATACGTTCTTAACTTGTTGGCTTTTGTTCTTCGACTATCTGGAAAATTTTAGCCAAATTCAGACTACAGGAAACTGAAACGAAATGACCATTGTTTGCCCCTGATTGTCTAATTTAGATTTATTATTCATATTTAATCGGCCGCCGTAGCCGAATGGGTTGGTGCGTGATTACCATTCGGAATTCACAGAGAGGTCGTTGGTTCGAATCTCGGTGAAAGCAAAATTAATAAAAACATTTTTCTAATAGCGGTCGCCCCTCGGCAGGCAATGGCAAACCTGCGAGTGTATTTCTGCCATGAAAAAGCTCCTCATAAAAATATCTGCCGTTCGGAGTCGGCTTGAAACTGTAGGACCCTCCATTTGTGGAACAACATCAAGACGCACACCACAAATAGGAGGAGGAGCTCGGCCAAACACCTAACAGAAGTGTACGCGTCAATTATTTTTTTTTTTTATTATTTTATTCATATTTAATGGAAATGTAAGTCGAAAATTGTACTGATCGAATGGACAAAGTAACACGTAGGAGGGCATATTACCAGATTATAATTAATTAACAAAAATTCATTCCAACAATATATATGTTATGTACTATTACTTTAAGTCCTCAAGCTCTTAAAAACACCCTTTATTACTAGGTATGCGATAATCTTACTCGAAGGACAAAATCATGAGAACAAAAGTAAAAAATATTAATGTATCATAGTTGCCTTAACTGCAAGCCCAAGCACAAGCAAATTAATCGCAATGAGTCGGATGAAATAAAACTGTAGAGTATACCAAACATGAAAGTTCAGAAATCTAAGAATATTAGTCTATATTACAAAAGTGAATACCCTAATTTGGTAACTTGCAACTTTATATATATGTTTTTACCTATGCGGCGATATGAGGCGTACCGAGCCTCCAGTTTTTACGAAAGTTTACCCAGTAAAACCTAAAAAAAATAGAAATAATTTATTAACATAACAGGGGTAAACTTAAACTCACAAAATACAAGTCACATTACGCAAGGCTCCCACAGGTTACTTGAATGTAAGTTAAGGCTATACGTGGACTTTGTTTAATGAAAACCGGTTCATAGAGAAAAGATATACGGGTTACACATATTCGACGGACCCGACGGATTTCGATGACTCTTTGGGCCCATTCCAATCGACGAGGCTTGTCCTCAGGCAACAATCTTTGCGTCAATTGAATCTCATTATTCCCGATAAATGCAAATCAATGCGGATAATTCGTTCTAAAGTGGCCCGAGCAATGCCCAACTGCTGAGAATGGCGATTTTGGGATGTCCTTGGCGACGCCTTGGTCGGTTTTGATTTGGCCTCTTTGGATTAGAAAGAGCATCACCAGTCGAAAACCTTTCGTACAAACGTTTAATGGTGTTCTTAGAAGGCGCACTTTTCACATTATTTAATTTTTTATACGCAGTTGAGTTTTCACAATTGACTTCTTTTGTTGAATGTAAATTTCAACAATTTGGGAGCGCTCGCGTGGTGTCTACTGTTTCATGGTAAAAATCTGCTTGGACTGACGCTTCCAACGTGCTAGGCCATTAAGCGATCTGACGTCTCTGTCAAAAGATACAGTGTTGCCAGATGGATCCGTCGAATATTGACAACCCTGTACCTTAATTTTATTTGCCACTCAGTCTCAGCCTAAGACTAGTAATGAAATATTCTAAACTTGTAAGAGCGGTTTCCTTCCATCCGCTTCCGGCCTCTCTATTTCTGGTCTCAATGACGCGTTTGTATGATCTAAACGAGTATACTTATAAAGCATACTGTCATAGAAGTTGTATTATATTTTTTCACAAAAAAGCGACACCTGGTGAGGTATTCAAAAATAAGTTTAACAAAGCGTTAGAAAAGATAAAAGAGCAGATAGCAAATCTGCTATGACCAACGAATAAACAGAGAAATTAAAAGTATTCGCCAATACCTGAAAAAAGCGCAAGGCGCAAATCTATGTGGAAAATTCGATTTCAAATTGCTTGCAAAATGTCGTATGCGCCGTTAAGCACTAAAATGAATTTCCCAGCGTCATTCACACGGTTCACCTAATGTACATATTTCCAATGTAGTGTCCTTTTTGTGTTTGCTTCCGTTTTTCTTTCTTTCTTTCATTCGTTGCTCTTTTATTTATTCTCCAACACCCCACTTCGCTCGAAATCGGCAAATTGTTCTTATACAAATTTGTTCCGGAGTACCGCCGTTTCCTAGCCGCTGGTTAAGCCAATTTTATAGTTCACTGGCACGTTCAAAGCTGTGAAGCTACAAGCCAATATTTGAGCAAACAGCCACTTACTCAACAATTCACGTAAGCCGAGGTACTGCAAATAACTAGAGTGGGCATATGAGACTTTGTGTGAAGGCTGAGACCTTTAGTCTTGAATTAGCAGTGGTTAGTGGTATTGAATTTCGCAATAATCATAAATGTCAGACATACATACACATATTTTATATATTTTACTTTAAGATTGAGAGGCCACCGTCGTCCAGTGAGTTTGAATGTGAGCTAACATTCCGATGGCCCCATTTCGATGATAAACACAAAAGTTTTTCTTAATAAAAAATGTTCCTAATAAACTGCGGAAACTATGTGTCATTCGGGGACGGCATAAAAGTGTAGCACCGTCTTTTATCATAGTTGCGGGATAAAGAGGAAGTAAGAATGTTCAAACATTTTTCACTTTTCCTCAGTAAAAGCTAGCTGAAAATACAAAGGGGTAAACTTAAATTCACTGTAGTAATACTAATAAACCTTTTCAGCCCAAATAAGCTTTCCTGCACTAACAATTTGTTTTATATCTCGTCAAGAGATTTCCCTACAACATCATTTTCGAACATATTTAACATATTTATTTATATATTTTCCACGCCGTGATTATCTTTTTCAGATAGAAATCTGTGAACTCAATTATTCTATTTTCAATATTCAAAATGGTGGATTCAAAAGTAAAAAGTTGAGCCAAGGCCATTAAACTGAACACTTCAAGATTTTTGAAATTTTGAAAAACTACCCCCAAAAACACCTGACCATTTATTTTTATGATCTCAGCTCATAATAATTTGCAATTCGATCATAATCGCTGGCCTTTAATCCTCTTTTATTAAAAGTTTCTTGAATTTTTTTTTCTGGATTTTCATAAACAATATAATTACTCTACTTAAGCTTTAATTTGTGTATAGGTGGAAGTCTCATGGACTTCAGGTTTTCGAGAAAAGGAGAGGTGAAAGCACCCAAAAACACATTTGTATGGGTTTTACATAGTTTTTCTCAAAAACATGGCATAACGCCTTTGGCCCTGAGTCGTGTTCAGCATTCAAAAATACATCTAAAGACAGTCCCACATACCAAAAAAACCATGTAGACCAGTTTTGCTGTTTGTTCAAACGTTCTGGTCCCGTATTCCGATCCCAAGTTTCTCGTACATGAAATATAGAAGCTGAATTTTCTGATAAAAGACATGAAACCATTAACATTGGTGCAAAAATTTCTGCATATTGGGGTAGGTTCCTAATTCACTCTCATCGAAATTTTCTCGCAATTGCATTGAAATTCACTCGGACCTAAATTACAACAGGTGCCCGATTATATTGATTACGGTTTTCTCACTGATCACAATTCTCTTGTTATAAGGGTGATTTCTTCAAGAGTTTCTCATCTCACTATTATTTAAAAAGTTTCTAATACACGCTGAGTAGCTACTATGTAGTAACTGCAGGCTGACAGCTCTTCTTCCAGAGGTGATCACTTCGTTGAACTTTATTCTCCATTGTGATATTTTTCATTTTACTAAAATTAACTGAGCTTTTTTTGAATTGCTTATCTTCTTCTCTGTTTTGTTATTACCCGATTTCCAAGCTACATTTTGCCAAAAAGAAAAGCAAATCCATCTACAACTTCAGAAAACAGTTAGAAACTATTTTTCAGTTACTCACCGCCTACACAATTCCTCTTTCCGCCTTAACATCGCTCATACCGGCCACAATGTCGATCATCATGAGAGCGAAAAGTTTTTTATTTCGTGTTGTTTAGGCGGTCACTCTTTTTATCCATACTTTCACCCTCTTTCACTTTCATTCTAAATTAAGGTTAATTTTCATCAACGTTGCACTAAATAGCAGCAAAAATTAGACAAAAAAAACGAAAAAGTGGTTAATATTGAGCGAAAAAAATGTGACAGCAAATGAATATGTATAGACACGAAAAGGTGTAGCTAGCGCATGAAGAAAAACGCAAATATAGTAGCAACAAAATAGACTCAGCTGCTCGTAAATTTCAAATGCAATTAATTTGTTGGCAACAACGGTAGCTAAGTTTGTTGAACAACAAATAAATGGGAATGTAATTCCGTGCGCTCGGTAGATCGATGGACACCGGTGAAGGCGAGAAGCCATGAAGCACTGTAAAAAGTTAGTGAGGTGATGAGTGAGTAAAACTTTCAAGCTTCGGTTACAACGGTACTTACCTCCAAAAAGGTGGCGCATTACGCGTGTTGAGCGGCAGGAAAATGAACATTTATTTGGTGCACTTTTGGCCATAATGTAAAATTTGCTCAAATTACTCGGCGCAAATGTGCCGTAGGATGTTAAAAGTAAGGAAGAGGCAGTGAGAGGAATTGATAAATGAAACTCAAAATCGTTTCACGTAGTAATTCGCCATGAAGTAATTACGGGAATCGATAGGTGGAAGTTTGTGGAGAGAAGAAACATTGGTTTTATAATTAATACTAAAGTAGTTGCTTGATCGTTATGGGTTAGATAACCAATATGAACGTGAAGCATCAAATGAAATACAGAGCGATTCAATAACACCACAAATTTTCATTTATAAATTAAGAACAACAAAATTTATCCAAATGAGTTTGCCTTTATTTCATCATAATTTATAGCCTATGCGTTGCTGTATTAAACACAATAACCGTTAAATGCGACACAAGATTCGCACATGAAAATTTTCCTTGAGTTTTTGGGACAGTTCTGGCTCTAGAATCGTCTCTAGCGTATGGTCTATCACGTAGCTCTAGAAGAAGAAAGAGAAAGAAAAAAAGTCCAGCAGTTTTAAAACGCAAGATCTTGGCGGCGTCGTTGTTCTGCAAGCTAATGTTTACTGCGAATTTCGTTGTGGATGCATAGTGATTCTTCGCTCGGCATGTGGATTTTTAGTACATGAAGTGTGGCTTGTTAACCTATTCCTTTTGTAAATAAATTCGAAGTATAATTACCGAAGTGATTCCTTTCCAGTCAAAGTCGAAGTGATTCCATTCCGAAATAAAATAGCCGTTAAAGGCACACTACGAATCCTCTGACAACACAGGATGCGCAGATCAACAATTTCCATGATATTTTTGGCGTAGAATGATTTCATTCTTCAGCTCTGAAATTATCTCGAGCTTAGTGGCATATACCATCAGTTTCATGTAGCTCCAGGGAAAAAATTCAAAAATGTAAAATCGCTAGGTCTTGGCAGCCATTTCACATCGTCGTTTCACGAGATAAACATCCTGGGTACTTTGTTGCGTTTTGTGGCAAGATTGCCATATGACGATAACGTTTTGCGTTCACCGTAAATGCACTAAGAAGAAGTAGAGTCCGATTATTCCATCGGCTCAAAAATCACACCAAAGAGGGACTCGTGGTGGCTGAATAGATGTTTCATGAATATGTTGATGAAAGAGCTAGTTCTGTTTTTCCCCCTTCTAGGTCAGAAGTGTCTAGTTTCCCCACAAGTAGGCTCCGTGGTTCATCTACTGTTGGTTCGCGTGATATAAACCGATTTGAACCAGAGCTTCCTTGAGGTTAAAAGATTGCCCACATACTCGGCAGAGTTGACTGATTTAGAATCTGTTCTCTCCTAGCCAGCTCACCTGCCATGCAATTTCCAGGATTGTCTATGTTGCAGGGATCCAGGCCACATTTTTGGAGCACCGCTTAGCCCGTGATGCCTATCGCATACAATATTTCAAATAACGTTTTGAGCACTTTCACAATTACGAGAGCAAATATTATTTAGCTGTGATCACTTTCATTACAATAACGGAAGTATATATATAATTCATAAATTTGTTTGTATATGAATTCCTTCCATTCCATCCAGCAGTGTCATTAATATCTTATTGCATTTCTTTTTATCTTGGTTGCCAAATTACTTATGTACGTTCAAGATTTACAATTCCTGCACTCAGTTCCCTTTTATTAATTCCGCTCATTATTTTCATAGTGCAATGATTTCTCAAAAGGGAAATGACGCTGAGTATGGAGTGCAATTGGCAATTCTTCAAAGCTGATGCGGGTACGCATGGAATGCAGCCAACGAATGCGATAATGCGCGCTCTTAGCTCCTGAATTATGCAGAAATGTCAATAATTCCAATATATTTATATAGCGGAGCGACAACTCTGCTAACAACTTGGCAGTGCCTCCAAAAATCGCATCCATATCTAGTGCACGCGTGCCCACTAGGTGATATTTGAAAAATACAATTTGGAAGGAATCATGTAGGAATGTGTGTTCTCTAGCAAGTCACCTACAGTGCACCTACACATGGGCTGACATACACTTTACTGTTGCCAAGCAGCAGCGCGAGCTGGCTAAGGAATGCATGCGACTTCCCATTTCCAACTTCATTTCACATGCGAATTCACATACATACTTCGATATTCGACAAAGCGAGCGCAACGTGCTGTGTCATTCGTGAAATTCCGCTGCCATTGATTAATGGCTTTGACAGGCGGTGCGAAAGCTACGCAAGCGGATACGAAGTACATCGTAGGTACGAGCGAACGATGCCAATAGATTCATATACTGATGAGACACACAGACCCATAAACTTACTTATTGGGTGATTGTATGTGTGTGTGTGTGTGTGTGTGCCATAGTCACATCTTCACTTGTTCAGTAAATTTCATTCGATGTACGCTGACTTGGCTGCTCGAAAGATTGCCTTCGACGGCAAGAGTATGGCGTCGACGACAGCGGTTACGTCGAATAGGCAGACGCACTGCATCAGTAACTCCCGATGCGATTTGCAACGACTTCAAATGCGATTGGCAGCGGACGTAACGATGCCCAAGTGAAGTGGCTGGCTAAAGTGCTTGGCGACTCGAACTGCTGGCTGGTTGGCACTGCCACTGCCATTGCCATTGTCACTTAACCTCTTGCTTTTGCTTTTGCATTGGGACTGGGGCTGGTGTGGTGCTCTTGCTGGGAATCGTTTGGCACTGTTCCCAACTCATAGCCAGCCGTTGTTGCCATGTCGAGTACTTTAGAGTCGAACGTGAAAGCAAAAACAAAATCAACTTTAAATATATAATTCACGGGTATACGAATATGTATACATTTGCGTAGTGTTTTTGAAGCGACTTTCTTCCATTTGGCGCATGGCATCACGCGTATAACGAATTTTTGCCAATTTCTTCACTACGTCGCACTTGACTTGTCTTTACTCATGCCGTGCTCTTCCTGCTTCAGTAAGAAGGCACTTCGTCGTGAATGCCAACTTTCCCAAAAAACTTTGCAACGTCGTTATGCGCTGGACTGTTACACTTTCTTCGTCAGTTTATTTTCTTTTATTTTATTTTATTTTATTTTATTTATTTTTTGTCTTTATAGCTTTTGCATTTTATATGCTTGCGCGCGAACATCATCTCTTGTGAATTCTTGAAATACATTTGCGTTTATTCGAGAAGAGCACTTGTGCATACGAAATGTCGTTGAGTTTATTTTAATGTGTAGACTAATGCCAGCACCGCTTCTAGCCCAGAGCGCAGACGGTGCAGGTCATTAGAATCACTTCATAGCCAGTAGAGAATGGCGCCAAAAAAACGCTGCCAAAAAGTCTATATATCGCGTGAAAATATTAGCATTGCTTTTAGGCAAAAGCACAACGGCCTTTGAAATATTTTGCTTAGAGTTATTCCATAAGTATGCATGCATGTATGTTAGGCCGGGTCGATTTGTGGGGAGGCAAAAAAATCGCCCATTGCTCTGTGAAAGTCATATTCTAGGGATCAAAATAAGAAACTTTGCCGAAGGAACCATACCTCTAAAACGAATTCTGATGTCCCCAATTTGGGTCGAACTTTTTAGTTTCTTTTCTATAACTCACTTAAATTAATTTTTTCATTTACATATGTTCTGACTAAATAAATTTCTTAAGAGAAAAAATAGATATTATTATATAATAAATAAATAAAAATAAAGAAAAAACATAGCCATTTAGCTGATTTTTTCATGTAAAGGCCAAAAATGGTGATATTTTGAAATTGGGAGACATCAGAATTCATTTTAGAGGTATGGTTCCTTCGGCAAAGTTTCTTATTTTGATCCCTAGATTACGATTTTCACAGAGCAATGGGCGATTTTTAAATCGACCCGCCCTAATGTATGTAGTTGCACTGTCAGGCAATCGTGAAAAAAGGTGTGCATACGCCCTTTAGTGAATTATTGTATATTTGAAAGACGATCGTGATTTAAAAAACTCTTTCTTCTCCTTTCAATTATGGCTTGAAGCCAATTTCGGTAAATTAACTCAGTGCAGTAAATAGTATCTTTATGTGAAAACGCGTACTATAGAGTTGCAGAATCATTTCCTGCCACAGTATTTCAAACTGTAAATTGTAAAAGGAATGACGCTCAACCTATAAATCGCTGGGAATAGCTAGCTTCCTCTGCACTTCCTTCCATTCCAATGACAAATGCCTGAGCGATGGCGGAAACGATAAAATCTAGCTGACTTATCACCTTCGCTTTCACATTTCCAGAATTTTTAAGCAGCATCTGCCCCTTCCCACAACCCGCTTGGCTTAGTGAATTTCTATTTGTGTATTTTTTTGGTTATTCCTTTCATTTTTTTACAATTTTATGTTACATGTTCATGTTATATATTTATTTGGGTTATCTTTTTAATTCATTTATCATCCTTTCACTCTCATTCATGTGCTTTTTTCAAATTCTAGATTCTCTTTTCTTATGGCACTTCCTTTCAGGTCCACCCGTTCTTGGTGCTCTCAGCTCACTCTGCATTGGTTAACTCAGATCCTGCGCTGCTGCAATAAATCAATACCACCAACTTCTGCATTTTCCAGCTTATACGCACTAATTCTTTATGTTCTCTGCTACTCCTTTTTTTCTTATTTCATTTTATTACATTGTTTACATACTCGTATTATGCTTTAGTAGTGTTTGTCTTTGTTTTGCTCGTTTATTTCTTTTCTTTGCAACTTCCTCAGACTTCCCCACATTTTCCACTTCCTCTTCCTTCTTGGCCGCTCTAAGTAAAACCTGCTTCCTTTGTTGCGCAAAGCACTCGCCGACTCACAACCGCAAATGCACCATCCATTTTCAATACCTTGCGAGTCCAGAGCCTGTCCCAAGTGGGCACTTTAAATTGTCACACTATTCACTTGCTTGCGGTCCATGCGGCCTACACCCACAAAGCGCAAAGCCATTTATTAACTCCACCGCCGTTGCACGCACTGAATTTAAATAAAATGCCCTCCCGACTCGGCAGCGCTCAATGCCAGCCGACTTTGCTTTTTGCTCTTCCGTCGATTGCGGCTTTTCGACATATTTTACGTTGCGTCGGAAATCAGCGCAGCATTTATATAAATTTTGTATTTCATTACAATTGTCATGAATTCTTTTATGCAGATGAATTGTTGCCGCAGTGCTACGAGGGTGTGAGTAGTGTTCGAGTACTCGTATAACTGTGAGTATTATTGAGTTTGTGGTTGCCCGGGTGAAGCGGCCACACGACACAATAAATGGCACAAAGGTGCTATAGGGGGCTACATTCTCAAGAGGACGTGGACGAATAATATCCTACACAACTACTATAACTCCAGCAAAAAGGAATATGTTTTCAGCTCAAGAACGTTGATACTTGCTACCTTGCAAATGCTTGCCGCAAAAGCATCGGTGGCACATTTTCTCATGCATAAATTTCACTTACTTTTTGTTTTCTCTTTTTTTGCGCTTTTCATTATTTGCAATTGCTATTACCATTTTTATTGCTGTCGTTTGCTTACTGGTGGCACGTTTGTAATGAGCGATGACTGCAGTGGGTGTAGCGGTTATGCGCCTCCAAACTTCTTCTCGAACTCCTTCTCCATTGGACACTCAACGAGTAGACGTCGAGTTGAGTTAATCAATAATTTATCGACTTTTCACTTGCAACTTGCTCAGCTTGCTTCAAAATGTAACTGAGCCAGCAATTTTCGTTGCGTTCACTTCACTTAAATTACTTTTGTATGTATATGTGTATGTGTGTGTACTTGTCTGTTCACTGTAGAATCTATTATTGCTTTTGTAGGGTTGTTGATGCGCAAAACTTCTGCATTTTTATTTTTAAGGAGCACTTGGGCATTGATCGTTTGTGCTATGATGCGAATCCTTTTAGGAAAACTTTCTGTGAACGGCATTCATTGAAGTGGTACATTCAAAAAGCTCATTTTGTAGGGTTGCCAGATTGTTGAATTGCCAGAAAAGGGTTTTCCGAGAAATTCGAAGAAAGTACTGTTACTACATATATTAAATAACACAAACGATTCATACACAAAATGTGTTGTGTCGCACCACTCTTGAATCGTTGATGAAAAAGGAGATAACTTTTTGTGAAGCTTGCCTTGTTACGCAAAGACTTCTTGTGTGACGTGTGATGCCTTGAATATGATATCAAGAATTTTTTTTAATTTGTTTTAGTTTATAACTTAGAGAATTTTGCGGATTTTTAAATTTTTTGCCACAATGAAGGTTCTGTTCAAAGATTTTTCAATGCAACTCTCTCCAAATGCAAACATACTAATTTTTACTTCATTCCCCCATTACAATTAAAAGTGCACTTTTCCCGTATTTAGCCATGCCATGACTCGATTTTGTTTTTTTTTTTTAATGAGTTTGGAACTCATTGAATACAGTCTAAATGTACTACGAAGGCTCCTCATATATTCTGCTATTTATTTTAAATTAGTAATTTTAAAGTTCGGTGACACAAAAGAAACCTGGGAAAACCTGGTAAGCCCGCCAACTACGCCACGTTACTATTTAGTGTTAACGTTCCCAAGACAGTCGGTTCTACGTAACCGGAACAACCCGGATTTATATCCAGCCAAAGATTGTCTCCTCAGCAGCATTCCCCGTACATGTATGAGAAATGTTTATGCAATAACAACAACAACTATTTAATATTGGAAAATCTACTTTCTCACAAGGACTGAAGAGGTGGTCTGCAAATTACCTGTGTGATCGACACCCGTCAATATTTCGCGATAAATTCTCAAAACAGAGGAGGGCAATGTGATTTTCTCCCCTCTTATTTTTCAACTTCCATGATTCGAAACTTACTCAACAACCAGAGGGAGTGTTTTTGATCTCATACGCTGACGATATTCGATATTGGCATCTCGTCTTTTCACTGCAAGGGATCTCCAACTTTCACTCACTAAATCCACGGCCGCGGTACTTACAACATGAATGAATGAGATCCAACTATCATTGGAAGGCAATACCGATAATACATCATTTCCGACAGTAAATAACTCGAAGTTATTGGGCGTCAATTTCAATGTTTACTCCAGTTGAGACGAAGGCAAAGTAGCATTGCTAACGACATTTAAGCAAACGCCCGGCTAGTTCTAAATTATGCGGCGCCCATCTGGTTACCTTGGACTAGTGATACGCAGTGGATGAAGCTACATATACCTGTGGGCAAAACTAAAAGTAAGGTGAATCTGGTTGTAAAATGAGAAATCTTTATTTATTCTTGTAAATCAATTTCATCTCCTTCAAAATAATCCCCTCTCGATGAAATACATTTATGCCAACGATTTTTCCAATCCCCGAAACATGCCAAATAGTCCATTTCCGGTATAGCCATCAGCACCTTCTTCGATTCAGCTTTTATCTCCTCAATCGACTCGAAACGCTTTCCCGGGAGTGGTCTCTTGAGTTTTGGGAATAGCCAGAAGTCACACGGAGCCAAATCAGGCGAATACGGTGGTTGCGGAACGATATGCGTGGAATTTTTGACGAAATGGTCACGAAGAACGAGTGCAGTGTGAGACGGTGCATTATCGTGATGCAAAAATCAAGAGTTGTTGGCCTATAATTCTGGTCTTTTTAGACGAATTGCTTCACGTAAACGACGCATAACGCTCAAATAATATTCCTTATTTACAATTTGGCCAGGTGGAAGGAATTCATAGTGCATCACACCACAAAAAATCGAAAAAAACTGTCATCATGACCTTTATTTTTAAACGACTTTGACGTGCTCTTTTCGGTCTGGCCTCGTCTTTAGCACGATATTCGCTTGATTGGTCGGTTGTTTCAGGGTCGTAAGCATAAATCCAAGTCTCATCTCCCGTAATGATGCATTTGAGCTTGTCCTGATAGTCTGAAAGCATTGTTTCACACACATCAACGCGACGACTTTTTTCCAAGAAATTGAGAGTTTTCGGTACCAAACGAGATTTGACTTTTCGTAGGCCCAAATGGTCTTACAAAATGGTTTTCACACGTCCTTCTGATATTCCGATCATATCAGTAAGGTCTTTAACAGTCAACCGACGATTTTTGAGTACTAACTCCTTCACTTTATTGACGTGTTGATCATCTGTTGACGTCGATGGTCGTCCGAAGTGCTCCAAGTCATCAACACGTTCTCGACCCTCTTTGAAGTATTTGTACCACTTATAAACATTTTTCTGCGACATGGTCGAATCACCAAATGCCTTCTGCAACATGTTAAACGTTTCCGCAGTCGAAATTTCATTCCGCAAACAAAATTTGATGGCACTTCTCTGCTCAATCAAATCAGACATTGTAAAAATCGAAAAATGCACTCTTGGTCGTTTGGTTAACACAAGCGTAAATATATTACTGATAATGACATTCACATGAAAGTTGACCCAGATGTTATTAACAGTGCTGCCAACTCATGAAAAAAATAACTAGAGCGAAATTTTAATCCCGCGAAGTTTGACAAATAAATTCACCTTACTTTTTGCCCACAGTAGTACCTGCCAACGCAGCAGATCGGTTCTGTACTCAGAATAACGACAGGATACTTCTAATCCAAGATATCCCTGCTGGGGTGTTACCATAGGAACCAACTCCTAGGCATCTAATAAGGCATCTACATCAATTGAGTGACGAGATCCAAGACTATACACGACAACCACCGGACCTCCAAATACACAGACAGATAATTAACAGCATTCAACGGTCCGCTCCAATCAACTCCAATCACTACTCATTACAGATGAAGAGCTTCAGCTAGGATTACACAATTACATCCCGAATAATTTTGCAGGTTAAAATCCAGAATCGAACCTACAACTATTTACTTATTTTATGTATGAATATTTATCAGAGGAATTCATATACAGCCGCCTCTCAGAAAAAAATTCTGGTTGCACGCCTAGCTAGCACCCGTAATGATATCGAACATTTGGCCTTTACTTAGTATGTATGAATAGGATTTGCATTTTGACAGCCCATTTAAAATGAAAATATATGGCGATACACACAGACATATATTGAAAACCATCCATCCCCATTTATCACATTCCACATTTTCCCTCATTCGCTTTCCATTGTATGCATCCCCCATCCTCCTTCGATAAGCTACTGACATTTATTGTTGATATCAAACAGCTGCTTGCTACATCAACTAAATTATTCGTGTCCATTCGCATGAAGTGCCTTGACGGTCAATGTTTGCCATTGTCCTGCGAGCGTTTTACTTAAGCTTCATTTGGCGTTTCGCTCGAACAATTACGGACGAAGACTAGTGGCATTCCCTCTACGCCTCCACTGATTTGTCATAAAGTCAGTCATAAGTTTTCGCCAAAGCATGGGCTGCTGCTAGCGGTTTTCTTCGGCGCCTCAGGAATATTAATTAATAGTAAATGCTCCTAACGGTTTAGAGTAGAGCGGGGTACTATGAATAGGCGGACTACAAACGATTGTAGTTCATTGTTTGTGGGCTGATAGTGAAAGCTCATTACAGTTGTAAACACAGCAATGAATACCACTTATCGTTGTTCGTACAGCAACAAACAGAGTAATTCCAATGGAAGCCCATCTGAACGTTCCAATTGCTGTCACTTTGCAGGACAATAACTTGTTACGGTATTTGTATGCAAGTGCACTACTTACTCGTACATTTCGTATATCCGCGTGCCGTATTTGTCAAGTGCTCTGCCGATGCGTTATTGTGTTGTTCAAGCACATGTCAACAACATAGGAAACATGCGCTCAAGTGCCGCGTTGAGTGTCCACTCTGCGGCTACCGATAATTCTGAGTGTGGCTTGCAATTACGCATAAGTATGTATTTATACATACGTATACATATACATATGCACATACAAGTAGCCCAGCAAGAAATTCAACTAACTTTAAGTCCATTTCATCTGTGCTATTTCTCATCTACTTCTCACTTATCTACTTATTATTATATTATACGTATTTTTAGGCTGGCTTTTAATGGGTTGAAACCTAAAATACTTGCACTCCGATTGGCAACTACCCTGTAGTTAAATGTATCAGCAGTGAACTACCTCACAATTATGTATTTTAATAATATAGAAAGAATCGCAAACCCAACTAATCAGCCAACTGTCTTTTTTTCATATAAGCAACTGGTATTTTTACAACGGGGATATCCTACGAGTTGTCAATTGTCCGATTTTGATCAGAAATATACCAGTCCAAGTAAATACTAGCCAAAACTACTTGAGTTGAAATAGGGAATTAAAAAATAAAATATATTCATGAATACCCAATAAAAACCTTTTTATTAAGTACCAATTAAAATATTGCACATTTTTATTTAGTAACTTTAAATTTACTAAAAACATTAGTCTTACATTTTCCAAATGTTCATAGAAAGGAAAAATAAAGGCATTAAAATTTCAGAATTGGTATCACTCCAAAGATTCAATAAAAGCATTTTTCTTAACCTGTTTGCAAAAGTTACAGATTTCAAGCACAATAAATAATATTTTGTTTATCTCTCCCAGCAATATTAAATATGTTTTTGTTGGCGCAGCGACGATATATTCAATTGTATATATGCATAATTTGCGCTTACAACCGTCATGGGGTGTTCGACCTCCTATTTGATGTTCTTCCACAGAAGGAGGGACCTACAGTTTTATGCCGCCTCCCGACAGCAAATGATATTTTATGAGAAGCCATTGCCTATTAGAAAAAAATGTTTCTATCAGTTGGTGTTTCTTGCACGAATTATATATGTACTCGTTGTAATGATTTACAATATACCAAAATAAAAGTTAATTAAAATGTTGTTGTTCAATGTTGCAAAATAGGACTTCTCGGACTAGTTCGATTTCAGTCAGGAAATTTTAGGGAGTCAGGGAGTTTTTTTAGCTGCATGAGAGCTGGCGATATCGATAACTTTGTTTTGACAGCGGAAAATGGCAAACTGTGCTGACATTTCGGCTCAGTAAGGTTTGATAAGTTATCATAAATCGTTGAACGCCAGAACAACGTTGGCAAATTCCGAATTGTAGAAATTTACTTTGAAACAAAAACAAAAAATACATCTGTTTGCGAAGTTCATAAACAACTGGCGGCATCATCGGCTCTTGTTTCTTTCGAAATGAGGAAGGAGCTGCCGTTTCGATGAATGGCGAGCCGTATCGAGCCAAACTGACTGGATTTTTGTTTTCAAAAATTAATCTTCTTAACACCGACGGTTTGGTTCCAACAGGATGGCGTAACTCGCCGTACAGCGCGCTTCACAGTCGACTTATTCCAATATACAAGTCTCCATTGACGTCATATGGCCAGATGTATTGGAAAAAGTTGTCGAAAATTGAAGTGTTCGAATGTACCATCCAACTCGTAGCCGCGGCGGACATATGTTGGACATCATATTCAAAAAATAAATTACATGAAATTATTTAACAGATTATAAGGAAAAAAATGAATTCCAACAATATTTCTGTTTTTTATTATCATTTTAAGTTTTCAAGTTGATTGAAATATATTGAAAGCGACACCTATTAACGATTAGTTGCGTGTGCGTCTTGATGTTGTTCCACAAATGGAGGGACCAACAGTTTCAAGCCGACTCCGAACGGCAGATATTTTTATGAAGAGCTTTTTCACGCCAGAAATACACTCGGAGGTTTGCCATTGCCTACCGAGGGGCGACCGCTATTAGAAAAATGTGTTTCTTAAATTTGGTGTTTTACCGAGATTCGAACCAACGTTCTCTCTGTGAAATCCGAATGGTAGTCACGCACCAACCCACTCGGCTACGGCGGCCGTAATCGCGATGATAAATGTAAATATTTCACAGTTCCGCCAAAGCAAACCATTAAATTGATTCGAAAAAAATAATACAAAATAAAAAAAATGATTTTCAAACATTTCGTAAAAATAGGTCAAAAATAGCGCAAAGTTGTAACAAAGAGGAAGTGAGTATGTTTTTTCGTATATTTAAAAGAAAATATTGTTGCTGAATTTAACTGTGTGCGCCTTATGAATTCTGCATATAACCAATTCAGCGCTGTAATTTAGCTATTTCACAGACACAATTCCGGCAAGGACATATGTATATGTATACTTGTATTCACACAAGCACACACATACATAGATTAGACATTTGTATGCAAATGATTTTCTGTACCAGCATTTCCATTTACTTGTATATGAGAATTTTCTTTTCTAAAGTACAAACTTGCATGCCTCTGCATAGCTGCCCGACTGACAACCTCGACTACTTCTCTCCTGCTTCCGCTTGCAATTAGTCACCTAGTGGCCAAACATTTCCGTGTCATTTAAAATTAGTCGTTGTACTTGTGAGACCATCCATCCGTTTGTTGACCTCTTCAACCTACTAATATCGATTTAATTGCAGGAAAGAGCCAGCAATCAAACAACTAACTAACAGAGCCGCCTCTGTCATGGCTATCAGCAATGTCACATGGTCACGCCAACGACGACGGCAACAATATCATTTCAGAAGATTGTTTTCACTCCATCGAGCACGCATAAATACGAGAATACTCACACACAGTAGTGTACACATACCAACACATCTAAACGAAACATTTTAGTGCGTTTAGCGACTATTAGCGCTTTTTACTAAAGTCTCATGAAATTACGAATTACCATCAATTTTTTATTCTTGTTAACACTTAGGAACTCATATAACTACTTATTACAAATTCCTGCAAAAAATATGATAAATGAATTGGAATACTCCTCATTAGTAGCTAAATTAGCTAATTAAAGTGATAAATATATGCTTTTGTTCATCCATTTCTCTTGCCTGCATTTTTACTTTCACTGACAGATCCACACGGCTGGACTAGGAGCAAGATGGAGACAATTACACTACCTACATACATACATACATATACTCGTATACTTTTATAAGGACTTATAGCCTTTTTATTCCGCTCAACTTCTTATCACGATGCTATAGTAAAATGCTTGATTACAAAACCTTACATAAAAAATTAAAAAATCTTTGGGAAAAAACCAAAAATAAGGGGAACATTAAAAAGAAAATTTGGGCATTGGCAAAAAATTATGTGAACCTGCTCTTGTCCGACCACTGATATTACATAGCATTTGTTTTTTTAATATTTTAAAGTATTTTCTGAATGCAAAAATGTGTTTGGAAAATAACCCAGAATCCAAATTAGGCGCGATTGCATAAGAATATTAATCTTCGAGTATATTAAAGACCTCAGAGATCACTGGACTAATTACACAAGATTAAGTCAGTCTGTATTGATTGTTACTGAATTGTTTACTTAAATGAAAATTTATTACTTCTTTGAGAACCACCACTAGCGCTTGCGAGCAGCTGTTCCATAGGTAAATATAATCGCTCATTGTGCATTTTTTTTGCTTTTTCCTTGTTCACTTCTTTCGGGAGCATGGGGTCTCGACAATACTCTTCCATCGTACTCTGTTCTGTGCTGTAGTTTTTGCTCCGTCCCATAAGATGTCGGCATCTGCTAGTTCACGCAGCATCGACCTTCTCCAAGTGTTTTTTGGTCCAGTCCAGTGTCATTCTCGTGATGCTGTCTAGTGGTTTTCTCAATGTGTGACCTATCCATCGCCACTTTCACTGCGTTTTATTTGCCTAAGGTGCATGTTCGATATTTATTTCTCACAAATTTAACAATCAGCTCATTATTACATTTGTAAGAAATCAGCTCATCACTATATTTCTGAATTAGCGAATTCGCATTTGAAGAATTGACTGAACGCTCAAAAGCGTCTATCCAGGCTTTAATGAAGAACTATTGGCAAACGAAGATATGTATTAAAAAGTAAAAATAGCTCAATAAGTAAAGCTTCTTGGGGGAATAATTAGAATCTTTAATGCCAACGATAAAGTGCAACTTAATCCATCTAGTAATAACGCGAAGTGTGCTGAAGAGTACTGGATTTCACAGGCGTTTGCCCTGAAACAAGCCACGCATAATTGATATAAACAAAAACAAATCGTAAGAACTGCACAGTTCAGTTTAAAGAGGAAGACAAAACTTATTATAAGAGTAATTTAATCGGTTCTGATAGAAAGCAAAAACTAGGCACAGAAAAGCTGATATTCCTGAATCAAATCTTAGGTCTTCTTATATAAAAGAATTATGTTTGTTTGTTTTGCGCGTTCTTTATGTGTTGCCGTACCGTTCACCCGATTCAGATAAAATTTGGTCAACTTGTTATTTTCACTTGGTGGCAGATCATAGCAAAACTCCGATAGGTAGTGCCGTAGTCGAATTATTGAGAACTTCGATATTTATAAACCAACCATAGGTGGCACCGTTTACGAGTTATTGCCAACTTCTATATATCTAAGCCAAAACGATTCACATTCCCAACCTGGAATGGTCTGCGCAAAAAAACTTTTTAATTCAGTCCCGAAAGGTGAGATAATGTCATTTGTGCAAAAATTCCTAATCCCGAAGCAAATCCAATGCGGTTTGTTATTGTAACAAAAATCATTACATGGTAAACAATAAATGCACGAAAAAGTATCGCAAAAATTTCGTTCAAGAGACATGCACTGCAGATGACGGATATCCGCAATGCAGATGCCAAAAGCGAGAAAATGGAAGTCATAAAACAACAATCAGAATAAGAAATATTGACGTTGAAATAAATAGCAGATGGATTGAGCCGAGATTATGGCTTTGTTACGGAAAACCTTGAAAGCACTTATCAACGTCGAATATTGTCTTTTTGTCATACCCAACAAGTATGCACGTCGAATCCATCAAATACGTCAACAACAGCAGTGAAATGGCAGAAGACTGATGAACGCAACGATGCCGTGAGTCAATTTCAAACAGGTGGATATATCAGCAGTAATGAGTCCGTTTGGCGAATTTGAAGATTTTTAATTCACAGCCGCCAGTCAAATGTTGTTCATTTCAGTTTTTATTTTGAAAACAGACAAAGAGTCTATTACACGGTGTAGTTGCAGAGTCGGAACCTGTCCGAGGAGAATGAGTTTGCCAAGACATTATTGTCCGCAGAAGTTCCAATGTACTATGTATTTACTGATATACTTAGTCCTGCCATAAGTTCTGTTACAAGTTAAACCTGTTAAAGATATGAAATTATAATACTTTTTATTGAAGTTAGTTTTATTTAATTATGTAAATATTAAAATAAAATTTAATTTCTATTGGAAATTGTTACCATTTACTTTACCACAAGCCTTGAAACGAGTATACCATTTAGCTATTGCAGCACGCACGGTTTCAATGGGTATTGACGGCGCTGCTCGAACCAAAAATTGTTTGAGACTCTCCAAATTTCTGTGAGGTCTTTGACAGGCCATGTTCTTCAATTCTGACCACAAGCTGAAGTTCAATGAATTCAGATGCGGATATCCAGACGGCCAATCTTCTGCGGCTATGAACCCAGGAGTACTGTTTTTTAGTCTCTTAGATCCAACGCTCTCCATTGAAGAGAGTACTGCTCAAATGCTTAACCACGCCTTCTAAGACATCCTCATGGTATAGTTTTGCCCCGGTCTTAACCCCTTTTTCGCAGAAATGAAGAGATGTAACGTCTTTACAAGACACTCCACACCAAACCATTACGGAGGCTAGATGTTGGCCACGTTGAACCTTTCGAACAACATTTTTGCGTCTTTAGAAATCTTAGTATAGATTTTTATTAACAACTTCTTCAACAGTTGAAATAAATAATATTTTCATACCGTTCACCGCGTGCCACCGAAGAAGCTGCTTGCATCTGTTGAGTCTAATTTTCTTCAAGCACATTGCCAAAAAATGATCATTTGAGCGACGGACGGCTTTTGCGTCGATACATTAATTTCCCTGGGCATGACTTTCTGTTTTCTAAGGGGATCTCTGTGAATTATTTCGAACATATTCGAACAGCTTTTATGCACTGGTACGAACCACTCGAGGACGACCACTTAATTTCCTATCTGTCACCTCAGACGTTTGAGGAAAACGATTACAAGCAAACTTTCTCGAAATATTAAGTTTTCCCTACAGTTTGTAAATCCCACTTGCACTTTTTCCACACTTAGTAATGCAATCACTGCAATGCCCACCCCATTGTTAACAAGCAAAATTTGCCACGAAACTGAGTATAATTTACGAGTAGACAATGCATACGAACAAAAGCAAAAATAACGGAACTTTTTTCTGTGAATTTGTTCTGGCCGTGTGCTTTGTAAAATTTGTCACAGAATTTATGGCAAGACTAAGTATGTATTATATATTAGAAAATACACACTTCTTAAATAGGACACATTCATTTGCAATATAAAACCCTTTTTGGTAAATTTTTGCTCTTACTAAGCATCTAAAGTGATGAGTTTTATCACGGTGTTCGGGGAACTTTTGCTTATATATATATTTTAGTATAAACGCGGACCTGTTCGAGCTTGTTTATGGTAGACTTACTCAGTTTGGGTCTGCGCATCAACAACAACTAACTTCGTGACCACATCCGCCGCAGGTACATCAGATAATTCAGGCATTAGGAAAACGTATAGTAAAAGTACTGCACCTCACGTTCTCATAAAACTGCTCGGCTGCGATTGGCAACAAATAAAATCACCGGCGCTTAAATGATTTTCGTAGACACGCCAAGAGTCTTCTAATGGAAAACCGTAGCTATTTGTCTGTCGTTATCACTTGACTTGATACTTAGGGGACACACACTTATTGATCTGCCTCTTCTCACACACAGCACATCGTTCGTCATTCCTTTTGATTTTATATATTATTCAAAATCAGTCCCACAGCTGATAATTTAAAATTGAAATGAAAAAATTAAAATTAAGATTTGCAAAGAGTTAAGAATTGGCAGTTCAGCCGCTGTTCAGACATTTCGAAATAACTTCAGCTTTGTGGAATGTGCCTTACACTTTGAATTTTTGTTACACTGTTGTAGTTTTAGTACGAAATTAATAATCTTATAATGCTACCCATAACGCAATAATAATAATTATGTTTCATTTCTTTTGCAGGTAAGCACAACTACAAATAGTATAAATATTTGGACGAGTTGCGAATAAACAGATAGCGAAGGGAATATATTATTTCATGCAGGTAAGCAAAAGTGTAAAAAACCTATTGACGATTTAAGGGGTCATGGTAGTCTAGAGCTCGAAAGTTAAGGGTATTTTCAGGAATTTTGTTTACAATAAAAAAATGAAAAACGATAATTAATTGTTTTAAGCTTTTCACTTAACTTATTTTACATACAAAAATGAAAAAAAAAATTTGTTTAAATTTTAATAATTTTAAAAATGGCGCTGAAATTGACCCTCCCGAAAAATTGGACCTGGACGGTGTTGTCCATTTTGGCTCTTCTATTTATGTGAAACACAAAAACCAAAAAAATTATTAATCACTATGACTGTAGCTATGTCCCGCTACTAGAATAAAAAAAATGACAAAATGGCGCAGTTTTGAATTTGACACTCTAAAAATCGGTTTTTTTTTTGGAGTTTTTTTTAACAAAAAAAAAAAGAATTGATTTAAATAATAACATGATTATAGTATGGGTCATTGATGTTGTGAATAACATATTAAAACTTCAGGCGATTCGGACTGCTCTCTACCTAGTTAATGGGCTGTAGAAGCTATAATATTGGGAATTTCCGCACGAAAATTTCACAGTATACTCTTAAGATACTATACTTTCGAAATATCGAAAAAAAAAACAAAAAATCGATTTTTTCAAATTTTTAGACCAATAATATAATAAGCAAAGGGAGAGTAAAGTGTCCTCTAAAAATATAAGAAATAAAAGGAAAATGCGGTCTTCGCTAATCTAAAAAAAATATAAAAAAAACTAGTTGTAAGAGTGTCGAGCAACTTCCCCTCGAAAAAATTTTAAAGTTCTCGAAAACTGTTATAATTACCAAAGTAACGAAAAAATTATTCTCATTAATATTATTCGATTATGGCAACTAAAACACTTACGATGTCTATCAGCTACTATAATTTATAAGTCAAAATGATACAATAATTAGGCGCTACAACAAAATAAATTAAATAATGACAAAATGGTTACACAATAAAGCCCCACGTGCATATCAAAAGGGACCCGTGTATCATTAATCTATTTGAATATGAGTTGTAAGTGTTAATCGATAGCAATCATACGTTAAATTCACGTGTAAAAACTTTCGTTTTCGATTTTGTGTTGGCTTTTTTGTTACTCAACTATAAAAAAAATCGTTTGCCTTTTTGATGAAAGGAAATAAGCTCCTCCCGTTTAAATATTTACCTAACAGAAATTTGTATATCTAAAAACCGATAAACTCTACTAAATCACATGCGAAGTGGGTATGTTACCCTGCAGTGAAAATTACTAGTTGTGAAGTTAAACGCCAACAGTTCACTTTCCAGCTCAACCAGTTCGTGTTCTACCTCGTTTTCATGTTAACAAGTGGTCTGGTCATGCATCACCGATTTCCACAGTTTCCAATTTAGCCAATTTCACTGAATACTGTATTCCAGCTTTCTCAGCAGGACAACAAGTGACTGTATCCATACTGACAATCGAGTATGATTTTATTAGGTAAACTTTATATCTGAGTTTTCATACAGTTTTTCTAGATTGGCTTCGATCTTATAGAATTAATAGACTTTGTGTAATGTCTGTTGATAGCGCCTCATTTGCACCTGTTTCTGCATCCTCTGTTGTACACCAGAATTTTTTTGGGATCCTTACTTTTTGTTTTTATTTATGAATAATGTACGTAGTTGTTTTTTTTCGACAACTTCCTTCTGAATGCAGATGATTTAAAAATGTATTATATTATTTCAAACTCGGCGGATTTACTTAGACTTCAAGCTAATGTTAAAAGTTTAGTTAATTGGTGTCTCTCGATTATCGCTTAATATTAAAAACTCACGCATTCAAGAATAGCAAACATCAATCCTACTTGTTATGACATCGGTGATGATGTACTTCAATCTGTTGAAGAACGTTTTACATTTCTTAATCACATAGAATTTATTATATCGAATACGTACTCTATTCTTGGCTTCATAAGAAGGAATAGCTTGAACTTTGCAGACCCTTATACTCTTCAGCTGCTATTTACTACATTTGTTCGATCTACATTAAAATACGTCTCTATTATTTTCTTAAGTATGCTCTCCCTTCTCTGATCCTGTCGCATCATATGAAAAATCCTGCTTACTTCTAATGAATCTCAAACAGCTAGAAAGTAGAAGATCGGGCTTGTCGCTATCCTTTTTGTTTAATATTATCAGGGGAGAAATTGACTGTTCCTCTCTTCTAGAAATTATTAACGGTCCCTGCCATGTCTTTAGGATCAGACCAAATTATGCCTGTATTACTCCAGTTGCCCGTTCTTTTCATGAACTCAATGAGATCACGAATTCTATTGAATCGACTTTACATTATCCAAACCATGTTTTATGCTCAACTAAACTGCGTGTTGAGATGTTTTTTTTTTTTGTTTTTTAAATATACTTTTATAACAAGTAGTCATTGAGAACAATTGTTTATTGATTTCAGAATAAATAAAATACCAGTTCATACTAGCTGAAATATTCTAGTCCAATATGTTTCTAAAATAAGCAGTCATAGACCAGTTAAATTATAAAAACAAAAAACACACATTCCAACATTTTAATATATTCGTTTCGAAAAGTCTATACGGAATGAAACTTCTTTCAGGCACAGTTGCTTAAACATTCTTAAATGGGTTCAATGTTATATTATATTATAAGTAAATCCTAAAAAAATTAAAACAAATTCTTAAACAAAACAAATAAAGAAATACAGAGTGGAAACCTTAACTTTGAAACCATAAATAAAATTAATTCTAGTAAAATTTGTGAATTATTTTTAAGTGTCCAGTTGCAGCGAGCATTTTTTACGAAACAAAAAACATTTTTTATTAAAGTGAAATGATTTTTTTTACATACATTTATGGTTAATCGGCATCTGATTACGGTATATGGAAAATAAATTGAATATTGCATTGTTATTCATACTTAATGGTGGGAAATAATTATTTCTTTTAACGTTTTAAAGCTTAAACTGAGTGTAACAATAATATACAGGGTTGCCCATATTCGACGGACCCGACGGATTTCGATGACTCTTTATGCCCATTCCAATCGGCGAGGCTTGTCCGCAGGTAACAATCTTTGCGTCAATTGAATCTCATTATTCCCGATAAATGCAAATCAATGCGGATAATTCGTTGCAAAGTGGTCCGAGCAATGCCCAACTGCTGAGAACGGCGATTTTGGGATGTCCTTGGCGACGCCTTCGTCGGTTTTGATTTGGCCTCTTTGGATTAGAAAGAGCATCACCAGTCGAAAACCTTTCGTACAAACGTTTAATGGTGTTCTTAGAAGGCGCTCTTTTCACATTACTTAATTTTTTATACGCACGTTGAGTTTTCACAATTGACTTCTTTTGTTGAATGTAAATTTCAACAATTTGGGAGCGGTCGCGTGGCGTGTACTGTTGGTAAAAATTTGCTTGGACTGACGCTTCCAACGTGGTAGGCCATTAAGCGATCTGACGTCGCTGTCAAAAGATACCGGGTTGCCAGATGGGTCCATCGAATATTGGCAACCCTGTAAATCCACTGCCCTTAATCTCGCTGACTTGTGCTGCGAGGCTATAAAATGAATCAATTTAACGCAAATGTTAATTAATTGTAGCTTTTATTTGATAGACTTGGATATAAGATTTCTCTTACAAATTTATTTATCAGTATCTGAACTTAAACTTTCTCATCTAAACAAAATGAATTAATTTGTAGACAAATTGACACATTTACTACGAAAATTATTCTGTTCAATGACGAACTAGTATGATTCCAACTATTAAATATATTTGAACCAATATGTTTCCATGTTAGTTTGGCTTTTCCCTGCAATGTAAATAACGACACTGTCCCTGCTATAGAAGAAATACCCATGCACCGAACCACCACCTGGCACTCGCCAGTAATTTTACGTACTGCTTTCCGTAAGTAAATCAACATAGTCATGGACATTAATTCGCTGAAGAACGTTTGAGTACAATAACAGGGCTAAGCAATGAGTTTTTTAACCACATTTTTCCACATTTGTTCTATAGGTTATGACCAAATTTCCGCCCGTAAATATATTCATGGGAATAAAAACTTTGGTCTGGGCTTTCTTCTTGATTGAATTTTCATATTTCAAAATCCGCTATACGAGTGCTGTATGTTGAGTTTAGTTCTTGGCTGCATATTGAGAGTAATGTGTATGAAATATATATAAAATATCTTACATTATCAGCCTCATTATTTAGTAGCTACACCTCGTATATGTATATACATACAAAAACTTAAAATGATATGCGAACAACTAAAGGGCAAGGCCGTTGCCGCTGTTCAAATATTAGCAGGAGTGACACAGGGTAGGCAGGTCATAGTAGACATAAATACATACATACCTACATATACATACATATATAAGTATATGGTATAAAAATCTAAGTATATATAAATACATAAGTATGTACGTATGCACATATTATATATTGAAAAACTATGGCTTGTTTGGCGCATGGCTCGCCCTCTCTGAATCCATACAAAATAAAAAAAATATTTAATATTTCATACCGATGTATGCAAGTATGGTTGCGGGCGTGAGTAAAGATGAAAACTTGTACACGTGTTTACCAAAAAAACATTGTATCCATACACAATGTGTTATTTTGATTTGAACGGTTTTCTAAACGCGCTTTTCCCAAGGCATCGACCTCTGCCCGCTATTCCGTAACCGGCGACGGCCCTCTTATATTTCAAATATGTACGTGGGTACAAATATGCGCTAGGCAACAAAAAAGAAACACCAATATCAATTACGCTTTGTTTGTGCCACTTTAATGAGTTTAATTGCAATAATCACATTCTGGCAATCACTAACCAACTGTATTGCTATGTTTCAATACTTGACAACTTTCACAACTCTTACGGCGCCTATGTGTTATTAGAACTGCCAGGCATGGCTATTAGGGCCAAATAAAAGCTTTTTTAGAGGAAGGAGGTCGAGAAGTGTTGTACGCGCACACATACATTCACACTAGCAGAGAGGTTACTGTGAGGGTATTACTAACAGGCCACGCACATTGCAGCTGCTTTAATAACATGTCGCCATCAGCGCTGGTGCCAGACATTTTTTTATCGTGGGTGTTGGGGTTTCTAACACTAAAACTTTGTAAGTGTATTTAATATTAAGGTACTTAAATGTTATGGCCATAGATGTTATTCCAGATGAAATCGGCTGAGAACACTCTGCAGAGCCTAACTCACTCAGTCTTGCTTCTCCCGCCTTGTTCTCAGAAAGGTTTTTAATGACCGCAAAGGATCGCCCATAACGCAAAATCTCCGGTTTAGGTTGGCTTAAATGGAGCAGGTAAATAACAGAAGGGCCCTGTGACTGAAAGAGAAGGTCTACGCCAACAGCCTAGGGTCGATTCAATATCTCAAAGAGGTCTATCGTGAGGCTATCGAGGACATAGGGCAGCCACTTTGCAATTCGGTTATGGAAAATTTCATGAAAAGGATATTGTCTTGTAAGCGTGGTCGTGGTGGTCATTTGCCTGATGTTATTTTCCACTATTAACGGCATAACTTCCTCTTTAGAATGAAATAAACATCCGATCATTTATATTAAAAATTTGCATTTTTCTTTGAATATCAAAATAACACTTCTTATTTCAAAACCCTTTATGTTAAGACTGAATCTTCGTCCTTCCCTCTGAGGGATAAAAACCACTCACACTTTTCATATGTTAAGGCTGAATTTCTGTCCTTCCCTCTGATGTTGCAAGCTATAACGATCATCACCTTAAGTTTGTTTAATTCGAAACAGTCATCCCTAATTAAATTCAATGCGCAGGCGTATAAAGTTCGGTCCGGACTGAATTAAGCCTTCCTTGCGTGTTTTAATTCTATTGTTTCATAAATGGTACGCCCAGCGCGTTTCGAAGCACAACAGCTATTTTTTTGGCATAAAAATAAAGTTTGAGTCGGCAGGTGGCACTACATTTAGAAAACTATTGGTCAGAACGTCTGTGAGCCCATTCAGCCTCCGTAAGTACCCGTAAGTACAACTCTGACTACCACCCAGTCAAACATGCGCTGCCCCATAAAATTCTTTTCCTCTGCCCACACCGTCGGGACTTTATTAAGGTCATTGTAAGCCTCCCCTTATACTCAACACCTGTCCAACTAAGCTTTGAAGGCAACCAAGCGTGCACTACCCATATCTTTATCTACATACATACATACCAAGTTTATAAATTATTTATAAGCTGCGTTTGGGCGCACAACTTCACACTTCACTCTTATATTGACGCTCATTCACACACTAACATAGCTTACTTAGCTAAGGTTTTTTTTGTTGTGTATGACCTCGCTTTACTTTTACTTGAATTAAACTTTCAAATTGCCATTTTTCTTATGCTTCCGAAATATTTAAATTTTACATTAGTATTCCTTTTTGCAACGTGTTTATTACATTATAATTAAGGCTCAGCAATCTTATTGTCCACCTCATGAGTTATTCAAGTAGATAGGAATGAACTTTCTACAACTCAAAATGTATGTGGCATTTGGCATATACAGGGTCACTGGGCAAGTCGTCCTTGATAATAAAGGGCATTATTTAGGTAATTCTTGATTGTGGGACAGAATGTCCAAAACTCAACCAATTTCGAGATTACTTATAGGTGCACTTCTTTAATGTTACTTCAAGTATTCAACATTTGTTTTATTTTTATTGAAAGGGTATGTCAAGTAATAAAAATCATCAAGATATGAACCAAGTCGTAATTTTACGATTTTGCACTAAGTCTATCCTACTTCATATCATTGAAAACAAATTTTTTTATGGAAACTATTCTGCAAATTATTTGAAAAACTTGTATTTCTATCCTAGCTAAGAAAGTATAAATGAAATATGTATCCCAGGCGAATTACGGACCTAACTACTAAACAGTAAAATTTCATAGGAAGGAAAAAATTGTAAAAATATTTATCAATTCTAACTTTTTTATTCAGTTTAATTCGTTCTCGACATGGCCGCCCCTGTTCCTGATGCAAATTCTCATGGTATTCCTCAATTACTTTTCACGACGCTTGTTCCATGATCTTTTGTTTCAGGACATCCACTTTATCATTGTATACGAGTCCTTTTATTTTTTCACACACCAGCAAATCCAAAGGCATTGAATCAGGGTTCCCTGCCCAATAGTGGGCATTATGGTAGTTAGTGAAATCATATTTTCGAACTTATAGCATACATCTTCAAAAGTTTAGTCGCCGCAATGAGTTCCATTCTCCTCTCACTTGCACAGGTATTGCAAATGACAACTTCCACTGTGACAAGCTTAGGTGTTCTACAACAGCATTCGTAGATGTAGTTGGCTCTACCTCAAGAAAACGTTGTATCTCGTTTTATTGTTCCTCGTCAAACAGTCGCCCCTTTTCAGTGCGCGTTCTCATTACAGAACCAGTTTCTTGTAGAATCCGGCGGTAAGCACCATTAAAAACGCTAACATCAAGTCAGCGGCGAGTAAAACACGGTAGCATTCATTCCATTCATGGCTCCTTCGCTGAGTCCGTAACACATTAGAATATTAGCGTATTCCTCATTCGTATACTTTGCCATATTCACAAGCAGAGATCAAAATCCAGTTTTCAAACCAAATCACACAGTCAGAAGAAGAAACAGGTGCGGTGCAGCACATCCACCACGAAGGAATCCCATAAGCAGACTAAAGACACAACGAATGATTAAAAAACTATGAGCGGTGACTTAATGATCCGCAATGATCACCAGATCTTCTTCAGTCGTATAATTACGCCTGATCTGTGTGGTAGTTCAAGGGGGCCTGTAAACGGCCAGATTTTCCCTGATTTTCATTAAAATTATTTAAAAAAATTATTTCTTTCAAAATTGGCATACAGTTTATTTATCGGCAATTATCGGCAACGTAACTATACCTCTCCCAGCGCTCGAACGCAAATAATAGAGTCGTCACGGTTGATGATCTATAATATAAGAAATACTTAAATTTGCGTTCTAAAAATTGTTTGACATATTGTATTGCCAATTTTTTCGAAATTTTACAGGTAAATAATATAATCTAGATTATTAATATAATCTCTACTTATACATGCGTGTGTCTTGAAAGGGTATTAAAATAATTTTGGATTTCGCTGGTGTTGCTGCTTCAACACAGATATCATTAAAAGCTCTTAAATCCCTTGCAACTCAAAATTTTTTTCGTTTTAATGTCCGTTGAAAAATAAACCTGCTTTTCAAAAAATAGGAAGAGCGAAGGATATACTTCAACTTTATATGTAAATATAATATAAAATAATATTTTGTTTATCTTTCCCAGCAATATTAAATATGTTTTTGTTGGCACAGCGACGATATATTCAATTGTATATATGTATAATTTGCGCTTACAACCGTCATGGGGTGTTCGACCTCCTATTTGATGTCCTTCCACAGAAGGAGGGACCTACAGTTTTATGCCGCTTCCCAGCAGCAAATGGTATTTTATGAGAAGCCATTGCCTATTAGAAAAAAATACCAGTCTAACGGTTAGACTTGATAGAAGTGAAACCTTCCGTAAAACAAACTGAGAGAGAATAAGACGAAAGCAGCATTAGGAGCGGGATAATTATAGGTTCATTATAATATTGCTATAAAGTTCATATTTTATTTTCTTCATTTTATCATTATTCATCCTCAATGTTTTCAATTTCAACAAATGATACGAGTGGCTTATGATAGATAAAATATGATACAAATGCTTTGGTTTCGATGTTGTCAAAAAAAATACCCAAACGGACCGAAGAAACAGACTTACAAATTTCTTCCATTTTCGTCTACTTGTATTCATATAAAAATTTATGTCTCTTCCCACCTAAGCTAAATGTATTAGTATATTTTTTCTTGTATTTATTCAAGGCTGAAATCCAAAAAACTGTTTTCAATAAATAATCAGAAATGTCCTACAATGCAAATTTCAAAAAAAAAAAAAATTTATTTCTTGTGATTCGAACCAAGAATTTTGGATCGGAAGCTCACATTGCTAGCCGCTCGGCAATCGCGCCATACTGTCGGTGTTGGCCTAAAAGTTATTTAGTTCGTCGCTACGTTTATATGTAATTCGTTTCACTTTTTCCCAAATCACTCCCAACGATTCTAAAGAAGTTTTCACTTCAAAAATTAATGTACGAAATATTTATACCGATTCACTTAAACTGACTTTCAGTATCTAAACCAAAAATAGAAAAGCCAAAAAACTGTTTTCAATAAATAATCAGAAATGTCCTACAATGCAAATTTCAAAAAAAAAAATTCCATTTTCGTCTACATGTATTCATATAAAAATTTATGGCTCTTCCCACCAAAGCTAAATGTATTAGTATATTTTTTCTTGTATTTATTCAAGGCTGAAATCCCGGCGGTACTGCAATACCGGGTCAACCCGTGGCAGAGGCGGAGCAAGCCCATAAAACACTCCGCGCATTTCCAAAAATTAGTTTAACATTTGTTGTCCTCCGATGGAGAATCTATCAGATGTTAAGCTGATAGGAACAGATACCACACTACCTACTTCAATAGATTTTCTAATAAACCTTTTGAGAATTTACACGCTCACAAAAATTAATGTACGAAATATTTATACTGATTCACTTAAACTGACTTTCAGTATCTAAACCAAAAAACTGTTCAATAAATAATCAGAAATGTCCTACAATGCAAATTTCAAAAAAAAAAATCCATTTTCGTCTACATGTATTCATATAAAAATTTATGGCTCTTCCCACCAAAGCTAATGTATTAGTATATTTTTTCTTGTATTTATTCAAAGCCGAAATCCCGGCGGTACTGCAATACCGGGTCAACCCGTGGCAGAGAAGGAGCAAGCTCCTAAAACACTCCGCCCATTTCCAAAAATCAGTTTAACATTTGTTGTCCTCCGATGAAGGATCTATCAGATGTTAAGCTGATAACCACACTACCTAGTCAATACATTTTAAATAATAAACCTAATAAAACTTTTGAGAATTACACGCTCACAAAAATTATTTATATCAACATATAATATAACGCTTCGTAACTAAATAACTTTTAGGCCAGCGACGACAGCATGGCGGGGTAGCCGAGCGACTAGCAATGTGAGCTTCCGATCCAAAATCCTTGGTTCAAATCACAAGAAAAAATAAAAGTTATTTTTATTCATTTCGTCGCTACTTTTATATCAACATATAATATAACGCTTCGTAGCCAAGTTGGTCGCTTTTTTCGTTTCACTTTTCCTCAAATCACTCCCAACGATTCTAAAGAAGTTTTCACTTCAAAAACACTAATATCTTGAACGTAGAGCTGTAAGAATCAGTTCTACCCTTTTTTACGTATTTTGTTATTAGCAAAATGTGGTCACTGCTTATGAAAGTTACTAATTATCACCTCTAAATGCCTCCTCTATACCTAAAACGCATCATGCGATTTTTCCGAACCAGTGCGATAAGTCTTAAAGGACCACTCTTCTACCACTCACTAGGAACTTGGTTGAATAATTGTGACCTCGATGCAAATGTAGATAAGTCTGCTCCATTCTCTGTTTTTAAGCCCAGAAACTATATGGTGCAAGTCAGAACTTTCGAAATAATTCGAATATCAGAGAGCAGATCTGAAGTAAACTGCGTTTTCGACCCTTTTCTCAAATATAATTTCTTCCTTCTTTTGCGCATCCATAAATAAATATGTATTTGTATAAATATATAATTAGTTTGTCACACCTTTCTTATGTGACCAGGGTTCAGACTGTCACAAAACAGCAGATAATTTTTTATGAGAAGCTTTTCTGAAAGGAATGCATTCGAAGAATTCCCGTTGTTTCCCAAAGGGGCGACCGCTATTAGAAAACAATTTACAGTCTAACATATTTATTTCAAATTGGTTCAACTCAGCTAAAAAGGAGCCACCAAATAATAAATCGATTCTTCCTATATTTAAAAGACTTGCCATCTACGGAAAGAATATCGTCAACTCAAG
This sequence comes from Anastrepha obliqua, assembly GCF_027943255.1. Lineage (NCBI taxonomy): Eukaryota > Metazoa > Arthropoda > Insecta > Diptera > Tephritidae > Anastrepha > Anastrepha obliqua. The sequence continues at coordinate 93,085,181 of NC_072893.1, read as the reverse complement.
AGATTCAAAGTATGGAAAAACTAATTCAATTACATCATAAATCAGTGAATAGTGAAGAGTGGGAAAGGATTGCACACAAATGATACCTGCCGCAAATTATTCAAGTATCAAAGACAATTATAAGGTGTGAGTTGACATGAGAAGCCGGCAAAGCTATTTAAATTATTTGTAGGCTGCAAGTTTACTGTTGACTAGGAGGCAGTCACAGAGGCGAAATCAACAACAAGTCACATACCAGGAGTAGTTGCATTATAAGCAATGTTTATTCCATCACACCTAATGAGCGTAACTATTTGCGCGCGCACATCAATTTTGCATTGATTTTCTTCAATTAAGATTTCCGTTAACTCCTCCTAAAAGTAGAAATAAAATCTTTATTCCAAGAACTCATAACACATCAATTAATCTATAGCAACCAAACGATGAACCAACCGACATTTTAAATCATCAAAAACACTTTTGAAGTAATTTGTGACCATCTCCAAGTATGTTTTCAGTAGGTTTAATCAAATGCTTTCAAGCAAATTACAATACAATAAAAGAACTCAAATCACACAAACACACATCTGCATATATGTTTGTGTGCGTAATTAAGAAGTGGGTTGAGCCATCCTGGCACCACCAACTACCCAATCAACCTGTCTAATTTGAACTGGCAGATGTAACTCAGCTTAGAGAGTCGCTTACAATGCCTAGCAATTTGTGGACTCCATTGTGTTTCCTTGACAGAGTAAAAGTATTATAGGTATGTACTGAATGAGTAGTTTTGAATTACTGTTTTCCTTGAACTTTTTCCAAGCTTATGCTGTCGCCTTCGTTTGCTTTATTCTCTGCTTTGCGCAATCATACAGAAAAATTTCAATTTTCCACCTGCTTCATGCAATAATCATCACTTGTGTCCATCATTTGGCTGCCACTTCGTGTTGCATAACGCATCAGTGCGATTGTTGTGGGCCTAGCTGTCTAGCTTGCCAAGACGACGGCAAATATTAAGTTACTTTTAGAGCAACGACGTTGGTATAGAAGTTTGCTGCTATTATTAATAGTTGATTGTGCTTTGTTATTTCAAATATGATTTTTCCCATTTCTTTCTGCTTCATCAATTCGTAATTTCGCTCTACTTTAGTCCTACTATCAACTCTTATAAAAATTTGTATGCTTGAGCGCAATTTGTTTGTGTATAGGTATTCTATCCGGCTGCTCAGACATACGTACAGTGATGACCAGAAATTTAGCACTCTATGACTACTAACATTTCTCTTGGAAAGTTATTTACTAAGCAGTAGGTCGGGTCGATTTGTGGGGAGGCAAAAAAATCGCCCATGGCTCTGTGAAAATCATATTCTAGGGATCAAAATAAGAAACTTTGCCGAAGGAACCATACCTCTAAAACGAATTCTGATGTCCCTCAATTTGGATCGAACTTTTTAGTTTCTTTTCTCATGTAAAGGCCAAAAATGGTGATATTTTGAAATGATTCTATGGGGAACCCCCCAGGGGAGTTTCAGGGGGTGTGCCACAGACATGAGTGGATCGGCCGTCCAAAGTTAGTGGGGGTCGGTCATACGTTTGGACTCGATTGGAGCACTCTAAATGGGTCAAAGTGGGATTTTTCGTTCAACCCAAACTGGGGGACATCAGAATTCGTTTTAGAGGTATGGTTCCTTCGGCAAAGTTTCTTATTTTGATCCCTAGAATACGATTTTCACAGAGCAATGAGCGATTTTTAAATCGACCCGCCCTACTAAGCAGTCATTATGTACCATTATAACCAGTATGTAATAGATACCTTCTTTCCATATCAAACTCACGTACATGCAAGTAGTAGCAGAGGAGCATGAATTTAGAACTCTTCAGAGTAGCTTGGAAAAAACTTAATACTTAGTTGGAAATTCCTTGTTTTCATTGACAAAATAGCATTGTCTGGCGTATTGCACTCAAAACATTTTCTATTTGTGTCCGAAAGTCATTTCAAGTGGTAAATTTTATTGCTTTAATGTGCTGCTCAAATCCACACCAAAAATTCTCAATAGGATTGAGATCCGATGATTGAGAAGTCCCTTTAAAACATCAGTATTATGTTCTTCTAAGCAACATTTCAACAGGTGGGAAATGTGTTTTGGATCATTGTCATGCATGAAACGTCATCGTAAGACCAAATTTTCTTCTGCATATGACATCATTTCGTTTGTTATGATGGATTTATAAAAGCGTTGGTCCATCGAGGTGTTTGTTTATTGGACCTACGCCATTACATTACCATCCTCGTGCTTTATAGAATTTTGTGCGCAAAGCGAATTTTGGCACTTTTTCGCTGAACGCCAAACGTATCTTTTTCCATCGATTCATCACAAAATGTTTTTCAAAAATTTTTGATAGTGCCTTATGGTGACCAAAATTCTGGATTTTTGTTTATTTCTCGTAATAAGTGGCTTGCGTAGGGCTATGCACCCATTCAATCGTTTACTTATTTTTTAACATATATTCATATAATGATGACACATGTACATACTATATGTTGATCACATTTTACTCTGGATAGCACTGGAACTTATAAATGGCTCTACCAATGAGACTATGCATGTCATCTTATCTTTTCTAGGAGTGGTTTTTCATGTTGTGGCTCGAATTTTTGAATATGTTTAAGTGCGTCACAAATCATATTTTTAAAACATCCCTGCTTCAAATGCTTCGATATTTCCAGAATTGTGCTTCCAGGTGATTTTAAGTTCTGAGCAAGTGAACTAGTGAGCAAGTTTTCAAAAATGTTATTACTAAGTAGTATACTAGGAAGAAAAGCCAACGAGAGAGTGTTGCCTTGGCATAGAATTCTAAATTCGTGACCATCACTGTACATTTATTTGTTTCAATATCTTACATTTTTTGTATTCCATTCAAATGTGACTGCAAATCATTTGGCCTGCCTTTTATTTATTATTTTTATACCCGAGTCTAGTGTACTAAGCACTAATAACTTTGGCCAAATAATGTTTTTTTCTTGCAGACTTACGGAATTGTATCCACTCGATATAGATTCCATATATACCACTCCAACTATCGTACGTGCTCAAGGGGATGCAATGAGAAAATCGGAAATTACACATTTTTTTTACAAATGGGAACACCACACAAGGGAATTCTGGCGTACTATGTGTGCCATAAATGCAGATGCAGAGTGTGAATTCCATGCCTGGGCAAGAAAACATGGCCTAGGACAACCACGCTCCAAATAATATGGATCAGCTTACTTATACATTACTTAAATATACAATCAACTTACTTGATACATCCAATATACTCTTAAATTTTTTTTTATTGGATGCTTGGCCGAGCTCCTACTCCTATTTGTGGTGTGCGTCTTAACATTTTTTCACAAATGGAGAGAGGTTTGCAATTGCCTGCCGAGGACCGATCGCTAATAGAAAAAACTTGTTCTACCATTTGGTGTTTCATGGCCAGGCTTTCAAACCCATGTACTTCCGAATGGTAATCACACACCAACTCATTCCGCCACGGCAGCCAATACTGCTCTGAAATTAAGCTCGAGGAGATCATCGAAGTGTTTGCAAGACTATAACCACATTGAATTATTTTATGGAATGTGTTTGAAAGGTAAATTTTCTCCCTAAATTTGACCAATTATAAATATTCGCAAACATTTTGTAACTCATGGCAAAGTTAAACATATAACTTAATAAAAGACTTATTAATTCCTTTTTGAAGTGAAACTTCTTTTGTCTCGAAGGATGAAACGCTGTGAGGAGTAAAACCATAGCGTTTCATCTACATGTGACGCTACGCCAGCGCCATCTGTTAAAAGCGTGGCGTGGATGAAACGCTGTGAGGAGTAAAACTACGCTAAACTACGTAAAACTCACGCTATGCCAGCGCCATCTGTTAAAAGACTGGCGTGGCGTGTCGTCGTGAATGTAATGCGGTCGTTTATTATTGCATTCTTATCGAATGTAATTTGTAAATATGACATTTGATTGACGGCCGCCGTAGCCGAGTGGGTTGGTGCGTGATCACCATTCGGAATTCACAGAGAGGTCGTTGGTTCGAATCTCGGTGAAAGCAAAATTAATGAAAACATTTTTCTAATAGCGGTCGCCCCTCGGCAGGCAATGGCAAACCTCCGAGTGTATTTCTGCCATGAAAAAAATCTGCTCATAAACATATCATAAAACAAAATGAAATAAATGTATAAAAAAAAAAAAAAAAATTTTTCTTGTGATTCGAACCAAGGATTTCGGATCGGAAGCCCACATTGCTAGCCGCTGGGCTATCGCGCTGTGCTGTCGGCGCAAAATAATGTATCATAAATCTGTTTACCATACCAAAGACCATACACTTTGCGAACGCATTTCGGTGGAAACAGTTGACAGTTATCCCAAACACAATATTATATTAGTAACGCGAGACGCGTCATAGAGTGTGTGTGTAGTTTTGAGCAAATCTTACAAACATATTTTGTTTTGTTGATTGATTTCTGTTAAATATGGCATCAAATCAACAAAAACGGAAACCGAAAACAGGTGCTGAACGGCAACGTGAGTATTTGGAGCGTAAAAAATTAAGAGCTACTGTTGAACACCGTGACAGTGAATCCTCCGGTTGTACGATAAGTGATAATTTGTAGTACCAACAACAAGATGCGGAACTACCATTGATGCAGTATTTCATCGATACCTTGATAGATTAGAATGTAGATCATTTTTTACGTATTTCAGTTACCATAAAGCCCTTGTTTCATTTTTGGAAAACGAATCCAATAATGATAATGACAATGCCGAGAACCAAATGTAATTGAGTACAATAAATTCATTTCTTTTTATATTAAAATAAATAAATAATTCTGTTTAATAAAATTCCATTCCATGCTTTCCATGACTTCTGCATGCATTATATTGAAATAATAGTTAAATTATTGATTTGTTGATAAAAGAAGTTTCACTTCAATCGTGCGGGTTCCGTGAACTACCACACACTTTCTTTTTTTTTTGTAAAGAGAGGACTATGTCCTCTATGTCTTTATTATAATTTTAATTTTTTGCCAGAAGACTATGTCTTCTTAGTCGGACTGTTGATTTATTAATAATTTGGTTTCTTACTAGCTACTTAATATTAAATGTCGAATAGCAATCATCACATTGAAAGCAACGTGAGCTGTTTGAGGTGCATTCAATGCAAACATGTCGTCAGCACTTTAAGTAAATATCGTGAGAATGGTAAGTGATTAAATTTGGCACAAACAGAAATGTGTCAGAAATTAAATTGCGACAGGGGGAATTGAACTTTATTACAATAAATATGTTAATTATTAACTTATATAATTTTGAAAAGTGGCGCAAAATTAGTCATCCAAATCTGTTTTTGAATAACTCTTTTACTGAATAAAAAATGATACTGAGCGATGGAAATCTCTAGGTCAATCATGATTGACGTACGGCTGCATTTACAAATATTATACGGCTTCCGATAGGGTGATCAATTTTGCGCCACCTGTACATTATACTCAGAAAATTTTTTTACACCTATTCTCTGATATTTTACATATGATTAAAAACATGTGCCGGGTTTAAAATATTGAGTTTCGCCCGAACTTACTTTTTACTTCTTTTTTAGTACTTTCGGACTTACTTCTTTAGTTTTTACTTGTTTTATACTTTTTTCCTCAAGCTGACGCCTATCCTCATTTGATTTTTCTTTTCATTTTTAAACGTTTAGTTCTTTGTTATTATTCACCAGCAATTCCTTTGTTTTCCTTTATTTATTACACTAATGTTGTTGTTGTTGCTGTTGTTGCATCCAATGTTCCTGTGGCTCATGCTTACACCGGAAAAAGTATCAATGCGCTTGATTCGATCCGTTCAATAGCAGCGTCGGTAGCGGCAATTTTTGCCCTTTCCACGAATGGCTGCCTTTATGCGCCTTTTTATTTACTTTTTATTCATTTCTTCCCAAGCATCGCCCGCACCTACATATGTACAAACGCAATACATCGCCTCGGCTTTTCTCTTCTCTTCAACTCGTCATACACCGTTGTGCACCCTGTTCACCCATCACATTGTCAATATCTGTTGTTTGTCTATTCGCTTGTCTTGGCATTAAATGTTCGTTGCTGGGGGTGTCATGTGTTTATTATCCTTCCACACCGGAAGTGTACGCGTATACATGGAGCCTCAGCGCATGCATTCACATGTATGTATGTTTATATTTTGTACACATGTAAATATGTACATAGGTATATATTTAGATACCTAGAAGCACATGCGCTGGCAGCACGTTCCACTCACACGTGCATCCATGCCATAGCGTACATATGCCTATCCAGCCAGCTTAGGATGCTTCCATTTCCTAACGGTAAAGATGTAAATAAACATTTTTCGCGATTTGATGACTGCAGCACTAAGTATGTATGTATATCGCTCGCTGCCGTTAAGCCAAAGCTAAATAATAGCAGCAGCAATAAAAACAATAGCAAGGACAATGCCACAACGGCAATCGACAGTGGGAACCATTGTAGCAGCTATAATGGCACGATAAATGGGACAATATTTGAATTCATTCGCATAAGTACAATATAACAATAGATATGTTGAGTAATATTCCATGCCGATGGTTTTTTGATTATATATTTTTGCTCTCCGGTGAGTTGAGGGTGTAGATATATGCTGGAAGTACGGGTACTCCCACTTAAAAACTGATCCAACGAATTTTTAGAATAAGTATCAATATTTAAATTAGGTTATGTTAAAGTGGCCGTCGAGAGGGTTATCGTCATGCCACCTACATACATACATACATGTGGAACCAACTAATCTGGGGTTTCACGGTGTCCGGTTTTTATTCGTTCCTATAGTTTCAGCTGGGTATTCTCAGACTTTCCGCATGTCTTCCTGTTTCGGTCTTGATTCTGCATCTTTGAGAAAATATTCCCTTCTAATGAGCTTACAGGTGGTGAGCGGTACGCCTAATTGACGCAAAAACTGGACAACTGTCGCAGGTCCTCCTGCCATTAAGCAGAAGGGAGTGTAGACGGCTGATTGAACTGATGACGGGCTACTTTCTATGAGCGTCGCACGTGGAAATGATAGGCATCTCAGAGAGTGCACTCTGACTAGCATATTGAGAGAAGGATGAGACGGTGGACCACTTTCTGTGCGTCTGCCCCGCCTGCGCTCAAATCGGGATTGAGGTCTTTGACGCTGATATGTTAAGAAGCGACCACGACCGGAGGTCGGGTAGATTTAAAGAAACCTTAAAAGGGAACCAGAGTCCCTGAGTGTCTGAGTGCTGTACTAATTATTAATTGCTTGATCGAGGTCATTCAGCAGTTTTCGGCTTGGAATATTCTCCAATAGTTGGGTAGGTGAAATTATTTTTTTATTGCTAATTATTCAGAAAACCAATATGAAACCAAAAGCATAATTTGCGCCGAAAAATTTCTGGTTGCTTATTTCCTTATTAAACACTAAATCAATAATATGCGCCTACACCATTTTTGGATCTTTGGCGAAGCTCCTTCTCCTATTTTTGTTGTGCGTCTTGATTTGATTTCCCAAATGGAGGGACCTACAGTTTTAGGCCGACTCCGAACGGCAAATGGTTATTATGAGGAGCTTTTCAGTGGGAAACATACACTTGGAGGTTTGCCATTGCCTGCCGAGGGCGACCACTATTAGACAAACATTTTTCTAGAATTTGCATGTTTTATGCACGGAGATTCGGGAATACGCACTTCCAAATAATATTCACGTACCAACCCATTCGGCTACGGCGAAATGAAAATACATATCTGGAGCTGGTAATATCTGAAGTCAACTGGAACGAAATTTTATTATTAGACTGTTATTTTCGAAATATCATGAGCGGAAAATTTTGATAAGAAAATTAAAATGATTATATTATCAGAAAGAATAAAAGAATTTAATGTCAAGAATCAAAAATAATAATTAAATCGGGATAATGGACTTCAACGAAGTATATTTGGCAGCTCTACCACTCACTGGGTAACATAATTAAAGGTATGCCCACATTGTAACAAACATTACTTCCAGAAGTTTGCGAATATTCAAGTACTATTAATGTTAGATATCCTCCTTATACTCATAAAGGAAGCAGAGCTTTTTCGAGGATAGTTGAGGCATGCACCTTGAATTGGTGTTTCAAATAAATCACTGGTTCCATCATTGCTCTTCGGTGCTCTTTTATTACCATATTCCTACTCCGCTGATTACAGAATATTCTTGTAAGAAGGTCAATACAGAAGGAAAAGGTCTACAATTAAATGTTTGAGCAAAAAAAACGTATGTTTGTTTGCCCACATCTAGAGAATACTATCCTCAGGTTTTTATCCATGTCAAGTGGTCCAGGTATTTTGGCCATTGTCGTACATTTTTCTGAAAATTGGCTAATAAGACTGCACTTGTTCGTTGTACGTATTTAAATATAACTGGAAAAGTTATGGGGATTCCACTATGAGACTTTCAAGAGCATAGTTCCAGTTATTAACGAAAAAATATAAAAAAATCTGGCTGCGGTGTGTCTCAAAACCGACAAAAAACATTTTCCCAAAAACTTTTGAATAAACATTAATTCTTTCTAAAAAAAAATATTTTTAAGAAAATTAGTTTCTCCAAAAAAAAGTAAAAATACCTTAAAAGCGGCCGAAAATATTTCAATTTAAAAAACTCTAAGCCAAAACATTAAATAAGTCTTAAAATTATAATTTTTTTCTGGTTTTTTGTGTCAGTTCACTTCTTATTTTACCAATCTACGATTATATAAAAGAAAATGTACCACAATTTTCAAAATATTTGGATCACTTAACTTGAAACCGCTCGATAGCAGCTTTTTAACAAGGCTGATATTTAGATTACCAGGTTTGGTCATCCGCTATAGCGAAAAACAAAATTGTGCGAGTAATTTCGGCTTCGATTTTTGTAAACAAACCGCTTTCGTCATGACACATAACATTTGATTCTTTCTAATTCGATGAGAGCAGGCTAACGTTCTGATATTGGGGGGACCTCTGAAATCTTTTCCCATGGCTTTTTAAAATGTGTGCGATGCTTTCGTCAATCCAACTTAACAAACATATACATACATACATACGTACATGCATAAGTAAATATTTGTGCGAATAAATTGTACGTTGTTCTGAGCTGTGCCTCCATATTTCGCTTGGATCGTTTTAACTCCTTTCAAATACACATTTTTAGCGCATTTTAATATTACATTTTTAGTCATTTGATCCCAACTCTTAAACACAGTGTAAGATAATGTTGTTGTGGTTTGTTTTTATTATCCCTATTACCGGTCGGCATCGCTGGGGGTAACATCAACCTCATCAATATCGTCAGCCGCATTTCCAGCCAGACGCTTGGATACCCATTTAGGTGTACGAGTGCATATGTGTGTATGTATATAGTTCCGCTTTTTTATGGCATAAATTTGTAATCAAATTCCCTGCATTCGGCGTTTGGCATAAACTACTCGCATTCCCATCTCCGATTGTGTGCGCTGTTGTGCGCTTAGCTCTGTTTACGTATGCACGTAAATATAGTTATATGTGTATATGGGTCTACATGTTTGTTTTCCTTTGGCTTCTTCTACACTATTGGTACCAGCATCAACATAGGCTGCTGATACTGCCCCAACTGCCGCACATCAACGAACTATTGTCGAGCAATGGTTATCGGCATTGTTTACATTCATGTATGCATTCGCGCATGTATGCGATTTGTCAGTTATGCGCCTTCGAAATGTCATAAATTAAAAAGGCAAACCACATGTTCATGCAATTGACAGGCAAACTAACTACTACGATTTCGTTGGTGCTGATGATGGCAGTTGGGCAATCAGGCAATCAGGCAGGCGGATATTGTGCGTGTTGCTTTTATAAACAGTGAGGATTTACTGCTAAGCTGTAAGCTCACGGGTGCCGTATACACGTCTACTTTTAGGCGCTCTTCCACTGAAAGCGACAACTTTTTTAAACAAAACAAATTTTACGCACAAATTGTGCTGCTGGGGAGGTGGAAGTGCTCAGGTCGTATTGTGAGCTAAGCTGAGCTCAGCACAGCTGAGTGCAAAGGAATGAAGTGGCACCAACAGCGAAATCTCTCGTCGATGGCTCGTAGTGCATTTGTTCCTACTATGTATGGATGTATATCTGCATTTTTGATTGTGTGTTTGTGTACACACCGCGACAAGTGTGAATTTCCTAATTCCAATTTCGGTCATACCGAACATAACAAAGTGCAAACAATTCTTGACAAAACGACGGCAATTTCGTATAATAAATTTTAGTTCTAACGGTCGGAATTGATGAAAACGGTGTGCGAGTTGTAAATTGTTGTTGCAACACCAACTAAGTTGATGAAAACAATAAATTCAGTAGTGTTGAGATCAACAGCTTTGGCAACATGTGTTGGCAAGCCAATTTACAAATGCCTCTGATAGAGTTATAAAAATTGGGAAATCGATGGCTCTGTTTCGATTATTGTTGCAAATGTACATAAATAAAGTGGCTCACATAAGTATTTTACATATGAAGACGATTAAGAAAATCTTAAATTTTTTTTTTTGATTTTTCTTAGTTTATTTAAAAATTATTTCACCAGTTATTAAAATGAAAAGTTAATACTGCATAAATAATTCAGCAAAACTTAAAAATAATTGTTATTCATCATCACAGTACCTCATCCAAGCCCAGTTCCCTCAGGATAGAGGTGGGTTGGATTGAGCGTATGAGCCTTTCTTCTGGATGCAATTGGCCAAGATGTCTCAACCTTCTCCACGCGATAGCGCTGCATTCCAGGAGAAGGAGCATTGGAGTCTCTTGAGAAACGGAAAGAGTCCGTAGACCAAATCCCTATTATGTGCAGATGAATTAGCAGTCTGCAAGATACCCGTGAGCTTTCTCAGATTATCCTCGGGAGAGTTATGAGTTTTTTCAACCACCTTTGTTTGTACCCTCTCGGTAAGGATTTGGCCTGGCGCAGCCCCACAATTTAATGCCAGCAAACCTATTAGCTAAGGCTAAGCTCTTCACTCCTGAGCTTCTCCTCGATGGTGTATTGTCCCATAGCAAGCAAGGGCTCGGGTCCTATTAAAGACGAAGCCGCAACCTTTCTCGCCAATGCGTCCGCTACTACTTTCTCAGTTTGGCGTATCCTGTATCCTGGGGCCCATTTCCGGATGCAGTTGTGCATTCCTAATAGATTAAGATTCTTGATGCACTCAAGTACCAGTGAGGATTTGATCTCACAGGACGATAGAGCCCTGAGTGCCGCCTGACTGTCACTTGGAATGGCAATTCGCTCATTCCGGACATTCCTATCTAAGTTTATCTCTGCACATAGACAAATGACATACATCTCCGATTTTAAGATGCTTGGAAGACTGTCCATCGGTACAGGCCGTTTGGTTCTGGAGCCTTAAACTCCAGCGCCTATGCCTTCTGGGGTCTTTGAGCCATCTATGTACCAGTGCGGGGTACACTCCTGGAGTTTCTTTTCAAATTCAGGTCTACTCCATTTTAACTTATTGCTTAGTTCGTTCTGAACTTCTTTTCGCATCTAATCACCGTAGTGATATCATCTCTGGGTAGCGGGGTGAGTGGGACCCACAGCCTTCAGCCACTTCCATGTTTTCAGATGACATCATTTTTCCTCTCCCGAAGCCTTCCCCGGAAATATTCAACAGGGTACGCTTGGCTGATTGCTGAATGACTATATGGAGCGGTGTCAAGCACGAGCATCACCTCCATCGCAGCTGTAGGGCAGCTCCGCATCGCTCCCGTGATGCATACCCATACTAAGCGCTGAAGCTTAGTTAGCGCCACCCGCACTATCAAGAGAGTGACTCTTGATACGCAAGCGAGCGCCCCATATATCACCATTGGTCTTATTATCATGACGTACAACCATATCAGGATTCTTGGGCTACTGCCCCCAGATTTTCTTACTAGACATTTGCAGATCATGAGAATCTTTGTTGCTTTGAACAAGGTTACGTCAGTATGCCTCTCCCAGTTAAGCTTAGCAACCAGGGCAAGGCCAAGATATTTAACTTCGCTGATCAAATCAATAGCAACCCCATCTATGCTGATCTCTTTCATTCATGGTGAGGCTCTTTTCCTGTTGAAAGGAATGATGGCTGTTTTAGACAGATTAAATTCAGACCCATTCCAGAACACCATCTTTTTGTCAGGTTTAAAGCTCTTTGCAGTATATCGCAAAGAGTGTTTTCGAACCTGCCTCTCGCTATCATTACAATGTCATCCGCACATCCCTGATAGCGGATTCCGTTGTTTGTCAGCAAATGAAGCAGGTCGTCTACCACTAGGCTCCACAGGAGAGGTGATAAGGCTCCCCTCTACGGACACCCCTTACTTGTTTATATTGGCCTTAGTGTCAATATTGACGCAGGTCTTACATATTCTAAGGGCGGCATTATAGATTTTTTATTGCAATAGATAACGTGGAACGTCTTGTCACTAATCATATCGATTTTCCACTTTTTTAAGCAATGAAAAAAGTAGCGAAGAAATATAGTAAAATCATACTTGATGGTAAATTACATGAATTCCGCTAATTGCATCAGAAGAGCAACGAATGAGACCGGCACATGGCCCTTGACAGATTTGGGTTAAAGTCTGACACAGGCAGAGGGCATGCATACGACGCCTACTCCTCGTACGAAGCACCCATAAACATATGCAAATTAATTAATCACTTACACCAAACACATATTTGTTTGAGGATAGTCTTATGTCCACATGCATATATGTAAAGGAGAGGGAATGGAATTTCGTACGGCAACGGGTATGCCAATGTGTTAATAGCTTTACAATTAGCAAACAACTAAACCACTAAAACACTCCTCCTTACACTCACACATGCAAATATGAATATAAATGTTTAAGGATATCTTTACGGCTTCCTATGTACTACGAACATGTGAATCTATAAAGCAATGAACACACTTAAACATGCAACAGCCAGCACTCCTTGTTGGAATATTTTACTATACTGGCGAAAATTTGTTAATGCGTATTTAAAGGATGATGAATATGTACATACATATACATTAGGGCGGGTCGATTTAAAAATCGCTCATTGCTCTGTGAAAATCGTATTCTAGGGATCAAAATAAGAAACTTTGCCGAAGGAACCATACCTCTAAAATGAATTCTGATGTCCCCCAATTTGGGTCGTACGAAAAATCTCACTTTGACCCATTTAGAGTGCTCAAATCGAGTCCAAATGTATGACCGACCCCCACTAACTTTGCACGGCCGATCCACCCATGCCAGTGGCACACCCCTTGGAACTCCCTTGGGGGGTTCCCCATACAATCATTTCAAAATATCACCATTTTTGGCCTTTACATGAGAAAAGAAACTAAAAAGTTCGACCCAAATTGGGGGGCATCAGAATTCGTTTTAGAGGTATGGTTCCTTCAGCAAAGTTTCTTATTTTGATCCCTAGAATATGGTTTTCACAGAGCAATGGGCGATTTTTTTGCCTCCCCACAAAAGACACTAAAAGTTCGACCCAAATTGGGGGGCATCAGAATTCGTTTTAGAGGTATGGTTCCTTCGGCAAAGTTTCTTATTTTGATCCCTAGAATATGATTTTCACAGAGCAATGGGCGATTTTTTTTTGCCTCCTCACAAGTCGACCCAGCCTTATATATATACATATAAATAAATAGATGCATGCGTATAATACGCAGCAGGACATTTTGCACAACGTCAAATAACATTAAATAAACAAAATATGATAAATACGACCCCGCACATCAATAAAAATTCACAGCTCTTAACCGCCCGATTAATGAGCAGAACTTCGAGGGCCTTTTTGGCTTTCATTTGAACAGAGATTTGTTTGCCTATCGATCAAATGCTTGATTCTGACATGTTTTCCAAGAAAAAAAAGCCTGATTAACATTTAATTTAGTTTGTTTAGTTGTTTAACTTTTACTATATTTTTGTAAAAAATTTTGTAGCTTATTTTTAACTAACTTCAATACGTCTTACAACCTTCAAAGCACTTTTCATAGACTGCTATTGGAATCGCCTTCTACTCCTACGAATTATCGTTTATCGCCCTACAACTCTTGACGCCACACAAAACCATGTCAGGTAAGAATACTGGCTTTACGTATAGTAACTTTGGTTTTGGTGAAATATGAACATGAAAATAAAAAGTGTGAGCCCATATCTGAGCGTGGTGACGAAATCGTGAGTTATTTCTTCACAATTCCTGCCTATTGCGAAGAATATTTTTCTTTAAATGACCCATGCGATACTCCCTGTTACTATTTGGAACTATTTCGGAGTGCCGTTCCGATGTTTATATCTTCGTTTCGATATTACATTCAGATGCTCTTGGTAATTATTGCTTCGATAAGATTTTGAACCAAAGAAAGCATTTCTTTAGCTATTTGCAAAAATAAAAATCAACACGTCACAAACCACAACAGGACATCATATATAATAATCTTCACTGATCCGTATGAGATACCAATATCTGCTAGTTTCTTCCTAATGCTTTAGTACAATTTTCTTAAATTTTTAGATATTTTCGTCAGTACCTGTAACCAATCAGTCCCCTAGGCTGGCGTTAACATCTTTAATGTGCTGTTTTGTCTCAAGATGCCATTGTTTTCGGCGGGTTCGAGCTCCACACGGAAAAAGCATTACTGCAGCTGCTCTAGGAGGCCAGCATAAAGCTGTCCAATTACTATTAGTCCGATGCGAATACATATATTCTCGATGGACTTATCGGTTCCGTTGGCCGCTGCCTCCTTTAAGCTGAAAAAATATCAAAGTTTTATCTGAAGTGACTACCCAATTTAACCAGTCTCTGCCGTAGCTCTAAACGTAGGAAAAGAATTAATTGCACTCATTTTCACGTAGCCACTAAAAGGTTGTAGGTTTTAGCTTTTTAAGAAGTAAACTGAAAAAATGTTTAAAATTTATTAATATTCCTCGATCGAGTGAACAGAAAAGGTATTTCATTATTTGACGACCACATCCAAAATACTTGGACCAATTGACATTTGATTTGAAATCTAAACTGTAGAAAAACACATATAAAACGCAAATCAACCTCAACTGAAACTAAAGGAAGGTCCCCTGTATTTTACGAATGATTCAGAATTGAATTCCCGGAACCCAATTGTCTCACCTTGTGTAACTGTAACAATAGAAAAACTAATACCCGCCATCGCAATTCAAAGTCAGGTTAAAAGTCAGTGGGTGAGACCAACAGCCAAAAGAACAGAAAGGCGGAAAAACTTGTTTAGAGCTTAGTAAGTTACACAGTTGGAATGCTTCGCATCATTGAACGAACGAATAGGTAGATCGACCAAATGCGAAAGCTATACTGGATGCTTACAAACAAACAAATAATATTAACAACGACAACAACCTCATGCGGCAACAAGGGACAGCCAGTGGACGCCGGTGCCGTTCATCAGAATACTTTGTTAGAACAGCCTTGGCGTGAAGTGAAAAATGTGAAAATGTGAGAAAATGATGTAAAATATAAAATAGTAAAGAGAAATTGCAAAAAGGTTTGGCCCAGTCGCCTAGCGTATTTTTCAGTAAACAAAGCTGAGTGAACCTGGCGATATCGGGAGGAGGAAATAAGGTGTGAAAAAAGTATTGGAACTGCATACCGTCGTTTTCTTGCAGGAAAATTTTAGTTTAAGATAAGAAATACGGGAATTAAAAAAAAAAAAAACATGAATGCATATAAAGTGATTTCCGAAAGGAAGATTTCAATAGCCTTCTAAATCATGTAGTTTTTATATACAAATGTACAGCACGCAATAAAACGATAGCACGTCTTATTTTAAACAGTTTTGAGTATTTTTTTTTTAATTATATGAATCCAAATATAGAATTTTATACAAAAACTAAAAAATTTCCACAAAATTTCCATTTCAATTCAACGGTTTTATTTAGAATTTCTAAACAAAATTTTGGGATGCATTTGCTATATGGAGAAAATTCGCAACACCAAGGAAAAAAATATAAAAATCAAAGGTATTTTTCAAATTTGCCCTTTATTGTGCTATAATTTAATAAGCTGCAAAACTGCATACCAAAAATTCCAATTAAAATGCGTAGATTGTAATTGAAAATGTGTCGAATTTCTCTCATTTCTATATAAAGTTTGAAACTTGGATTTATATGGGTTTTGTTTATATAAACAAAAAATTATCAACATTTAGAAAACAAAACAAACGAATACTGATAAAAATACTAATGTGCCGTTTTTTTGTTTATGGCGATAATTCACAGAATGTTTTTTCTGAAATTTAGGCGCAAAAATTAGTTTATTACACTTCTTAAGAAAGTGAGTAGTGTTCCAATTTTAGTAGTCGTTTCTTATTGCTTATTTTTCTCAGTAAATAAAACCACATATTGAAAGGCACTATATCAAACCAACCTACCTCCACACACCCAACATAATTGTAGGTGGGTATGGGCTCGACAAGTCACATTGTGTAATAATTCAATGCACAGGAGGGAAACTTAACTATTGCTGATGGGCACAAAAGTTACAAAAGTTCATTATAAAAATTACGACACAAAAGCTTGTGTGAGATAAAAAAGTATGAGTAAGTCTGTATGTTTGTGTTCCAAGTAAATTTTTCACTTCTCTTAACTACAGGGAGGGCCAAATAAGACCTACTAGTAGGCTACTACTACTACGCAGCAGGTCCATAGTTTGCCTAGCAGTATGCGCAGTTGCTCCATCTTGTTGAAACCACAAAGTTTTCAATCAATGTTCTGTAAGAAGCCCCTGAAATCGATTCCGGCGCTTCATCCTCATTTTCGGGGGACTAGTGGCCATAACACCGCACCAAACAGTACATTTAGATGGGAGCAACTGATGTTGGTGTGTTGCCCTTGGTTTTTCAGAGCTCCACAATCTACAGTTTGGTTTGTTGACATAACCATGTAAAGGGAAATGCGCTTCATCCTACATCAAAAATGTTGCCGATATTTACGCTGCCTTAAAACGATTGATCGTTGACAAGAATGGAAAAACTCGATTATTTTAACGCGTTGTGTTGTACTGTAGGGTTCCATAATAAATTTCCACCAATTCAGTTATAACCTACAAAAAGAGAAAAATAAATATGTCAAAAAATAAAAAAAGTTATTTGTACTGTATAAGCAGGCTGGGTACAGCACTTCTGATACCCATGCATTTGGAACATCTAAATGATGGAAGTCGATTAACTGACACGGCAATGGCTGATTCTATCGAATTCTGTCAAAAATCTAGTGGTTCAACCACAAGTTTTCATGTGTCACCTTGTGATTTATCACAGTACTATTAGCGAAAGTAAGAACGTAGAATAAAAAATTGAAGCCGAGTTGTTAACCTCCTCTTAAAGTAGGTTAAAAATGAAAATAAAATATGCCACACAAAAGTTGCGTGACGCAGAAGATGTAAACCATTTATTTATTTTTTATTTTTATTATATTTTTTTACTCATCACTTAATGTATTTTTATGATTTATGATATCACCTGACATAATTATGATGACATATAGAGGTATAAACAGAAGTTATGTACCTGCTGGCAAAGTAATGTAGCACATAAAAGCTACGAGTACGGTTTGTGTGAGCCCAGCAGGGCATGTGTGTACGAATAGAAATTCCTTCGAAACTAAATCGCTCGATAAATTTGATTCCTGCCAAATAATAATAGGTCGCCGTAAACGAATAGGTCAGGCTATGGTAAAGAGGTGTAAATGATTTCTAACTAATATTCAGTTCCTGGGCAATGAAGTAGGTGCTAGTTTGTCAGTTCGACTCGCCGATTTCCATTATTAAAACCAACATTTTTGGCAACTGGCTTACCAGAGCTTGCTTAATAGTGAAGGGAGTAGTTAAAATCACCGCTTTGCTATTGCATTTGATACCGTACTGGGTCTATAAGCACTTATTTGTTTCACATCGTCGGTAGGAGTATAGAGGACGTATTGAGGATATTCTTCTTCTTCTTAATTGGCGCGATAACCGCTTACGCGATTTTGGCCAAGTTTAACAAAGCGCGCCAGTCGTTTCTTTCTCGTGCTAACCGGCGCCAATTGGACACTCCATGTGAAGCCAAGTCCTTCTCCACCTGATCTTTCCAACGCAGTGGAGACCTTCCTCTTCCTCTACTACCACCAACTGGTACCGCATCGAATATTTTTAGAGCCGGAGCGTTTGCATCCATTCGGACGACATGACCCAGCCAACGTAGCCGCTGGATCTTTATTCGCTGCGCTATGTCTATGTTGTCGTTCCATCGCCTGTGATATTCGCCGTTGCCAAAAATCTTACGCAGAATCTTTCTCTCAAACACTCCAAGCGTCGCTTCATCGGATGTTGTCATCGTCCACGCTTCTGCGCCATACGTTAGGACGGGCATGATGAGAGTTTGGAGAATGTTGGTTTTGTTCGTCGAGAGAGGACTTTACTACTCCAGACCCATTCGCTTTGCCTCTTTATCCAGTTTGGAGAAGGCAGAACTAACAGCGCGGTTGTTAAGGCCGATGATGTCGATATCATCGCCATACGCAAACAATTGTACGCTCTTATAAAAAATTGTGCCTGAGCGATTAAGTTCTGCGGATAGCGGATATTAGTATTTTCTTTTATTGTCTTATTGTCTACATTTTGGAAGCATATAACACAAGACTGGCTTCCTAAAAGAAACAAAATATGTCAACGAACAGACTTTCTTCGATTTAGCTTAAATAAGGAAGATATCCTTAACTCAATCCTGCTACACAACTTATTCCTTATTTCGGCTAAATTTCTCACACAAAGTGGCACAAAATTAATCATCCATTTTTTATTTTTTTTAATATTGTAAATATTTTTTAAATAAAATAATAAAAGATTTTGAGTAATGGAAATCTTCATTTTGACACTTACGCGCTCCATTCCCTGTCGTTTGTATATTACAGTTGTCTAGTTCTAGTTACGATTGACGTACAACGGCGTTCGGAAAAATTGTAAATCTTCCGATAGGGTGATTAAATTTGCAAAATCTTGTATAAGAGTTTTTTAGTACTAAGAATAAACTTCCGAGGTTTAATAATTAAAATAAAAAACGTAAGAGTTGCTGAACAACCTTCAACATCGATATCTCGACGTTCTGAGTAATTAGGCATTCATCAATCGATTGTTTGGTGATTTTGCTTATAGACGCGCTCATGGTAAGCATTTAAATGATATCATTTTTCACATATATTTGTTAAGAGCAGTATTTTGAATAAAAATAGTAAAACCTAAAAAAATCTAAATTTGCATATGTTTTATATTATTTTGAAAAAAGGATCTTCCATAGATTCTAGGCTGTACCACAAGACTCCTTCACAAACTATAGGGGACAAATAAAAGCTCCTCATCTCTAAAATGTTGTTTATTGTGTGAAAGTCCTTATCCCAATAAAAGTAAAGCAAAAAGTTCATGGGCAAGCTGATTCACAATTGGCATTTCCGACTGCGTTTGTTAAAATTAAATACAAAAACAAAACTATTAACACTCAAAGGCATTTGGAGCCCCATTAAGCTCCGTTAATATTTTAAGCGTATAAAAATAAAACTGGCGTTAATAAATTTTCAGCCCTTTCAAGCAAATGCGTGAATTTTACCACAAAAAGGAACGATTTGTAGAGTAATCGCCTTAGCTGACCGGCCGAATTTTTACAGCGTATATTTGTTTTGAATTTAAATTGGCATTAAACCGCAGTTAAAGGGATATCCTTATGCACCCACATAAACACACATATATAGATGAAAGCAAGCAAATAAAGTGATTGTGGTTGGGTGGCTGTTTGCTGGCGCACTTTCATTAACTACTTTCGACTGCGCCCGCAAAAAGCAAGCATACACACGCACACATCCTCCCACACATACGAAAAATGACATATTTACATGGAAATTTGAAATGCCCATATGTGCGCACAAACTTGACCTACAAAACTTCGCTAACTCAGTCACCACATAACATGCAACATGCTGCGGCAGAGCGACCGTGCGACCGAACGTCAGGCCAAAAACCAAAAGCAAAAGTACAAGTGTGGGGTGGTGTGTATGTATGTGTACATAAACCAGGCTATAGTTCGTGAAATAAGACAGTGCAATAGGCTGCGACCCTGAAAGCAGGTATTTGTATTGGTTAGAGTAACAAACTCGCTGGCAGCTGACTCACTGTTGACAGCCAACGTCAATGCCAAGCGTTTACTAAAATTACATCAGCTTTTGAAAATTACTGAAATACTGCAAACCAAAATATTATAAAAAAAACAACAAAAGAAAAAATGCGAAAAATACATCAGAATAAAAAATGAACTCGCATTTGAACAGTTGATGAAAAGCCAGGCAAGCAGCGTTGTTCTTGTTTTTTCTTCCTGTTTTTCTTTTTAGAACACTTTATTTGTACGCGCTTACGCTGTGCATAACGGAAATCCATTTTATACTCAGCCACGCGTGCAAACTAGCATGAATAAATACGTGAACATAATATGTATGTATGCATGTGTGTACATATGTACATAGCCATAGCTCACCAGAAAGGAGTACGTAAATGCGCGCATATATGTATTTATATGTTTACAGTTAATTCCTTTTGATGGAAAATCATTATTGCGCTGAATAGTTGAACGAAAAAATAAAAAACATACAAAAACAAAAACGAAATATCAGTAAAGCACAGGTAAAACTGCATTGCATTTCAGCTGGGGCGAAAGAAAGCGTTGGCGCTGCATCAACTCATTGCATTTGGCTAATTCAACTCCTACACAGGTATTCTCATCATCAGCTGTGTGGGTTGCTATTACGTGAGCCAAAGTACACACAGACGTGCATATACATATGTATGTATGTAGCTGTTGGCCTTTTAAAAGATATTCAATATTTTAAAGCAATGCGCGTATTATGGCTCGTACAAATAGTCAGTTTGTAATTCCTATCCTTGGTAATGGTTTTTGGTTGGTGTGCATTCAACGTTGAAGATGGCCTTAAGGCTCACGTGTACCTGTTAAGCATATGTATGTATGTATATTTTATGTGCACTCCCACGCAAAACCACCAGCCAGGCTGGCCGCCAGTCAGCCACGCAAGAGGACATTCAGTGTTCGTTTCAATGCCATTCGGGCTATAAAGCTTAATGTTGTTGCTTATACAAAATTTCATTCAAATAAAAGTACTCTTAATCGCAAATGTAATCGTATTTTATGAGCATTATATAACGGTAATGGCTTCAAGAAAATAGCAAATGTGTGCATGTACTGGTTTATCAGATAAGGCATTTAAAAATTATATATTTTACTCGTAGAAAAATAAGCTGGTCTTATTTTGCAACTTAAGACACTTTGAGCAATATTTTAATACTTGATGCTCCCCACGGTTCGTCCCGCAAAGGGCTTCCTGTTAGCATAACACAACCGCACTCAACAAATTTTATGTCTAACAAAATTTTCCTCTTAAGTATTTCTAAAAAACACAAATTCAATCCTTACTCGGTCTTCTCTAGTCTATCTACTATAGGTGCCGCCACTTCTCTGCTCGCTATACTCGAGCTCTGCTCGACTGACGAGAAATTTGTGTGTGAAAGAAACAACCCAGTTATCGAGCAAGATTCGTACAACTCATTATTTTCAATGCTGCCAACTCTCTTTTCTGATATTAGGCAGGTTCCATTGAACTCATACAGGGAGACATTTGTTAATTCAACTTTGCAAATTCTCCTTTGGTGTTGCTCGTGGTGTTCACGCACGGCAACTCCGTTGCTTGCAATGGTTTAGCTTTTGGTATACAGTTAACTACTACAGGGTTTGATTGAAAAGTAATGAGTCTTATTTTTTTAAGCAGTTTAATTAAACCTTTTGGCTTATATGTACAACTAATATTCTTTAAAATAGGACCCTTGAGCGTCAATACAGCGCTGGTAGCGGTCATTCCACTGCAGGAAACATTTTTTAAACTCATCCGCCGGAAGCGCGTTCAATTCGGCTGTCAGAGTCAGGGTCAAAGTGAGATTTTTCGTTCGACCCAAATTGGGGCACATCAGAATTCGTTTTAGAGGTATGGCTCCTTCGGCAAAGTTTCTTATTTTGATCCCTATAATACGATTTTCACAGAGCAATGAGCGATTTTTAAATCGACCCGCCCTAATATATATACATATATACGACACTTCATACTCCTGGGGTGCCCGTTGCCCGAAAGCGTACACCAGGGGTTGTTTCACATTTGACCTCATCGTGCATATAGCGCACCACTACATGACATTTTTATAGAGGCTGATATTTGACATTTAAAGTAAGGCTGATATTTGTAAAAAAATGTTGGTTCAATTTTCATGGCGTTATGATTATTTTTAGGACGACCGCTATAGCCGCATGGGTTGTTGCGATTCGGTAGTGTGATTCGAAACACACTGTGGGCACGGAACATCAAAATGATAGAAAAAGTTTGTGTAGTAGCGGGCACCGGTAAGTACTGTAAAGGGTGGGCCATATAGCTTTTGCTTTTTTAACCACCTATTTTTTGAGAATGGTGACACAAATGACATGTCAAATGTGTTAATAATTTACTAAAAGGTTTGACATTTACGAAATGGGACGCTATACGCTTGAACAAAATTGGGAAATATTGAAAACCTATAGATGAGCATTTTTACCGAAAAATCATCTTTTCTGATGAAGCTCATTTTCACATCGGTGGCTACGTCAATAAGCAAAATTGTCGGATTAGGGGCTCAGAAAATCCACACATTACTGTAGAGAAGGAAATGCATCTACAACGAGTTACTGTTTGGTGCAGTTTTTGGTCTGGCGAAGCCCAACAATCGAAAATGTGCTTAAAAATTGGGTTGATCGAATGGCCTACTGTAAAGCCAGTCGTGGCAGTCATTTGAACGATATTATTTTTCATTCATAAATGGCAAAGTTCAATCTTCAAAATAAAAAAAAAAGTTTGAAAAAATATTGATTAGTTTTTTTATAGCTTTTTTATAGCAAAAAGCAAATTTTACATGGCCCTATATATATAATAAGTCTTCTTCACACCATTTGCTGTTTGGAACGTGACAGCTTTGAAGATAAAACATAGACGATGAAGGACCAAGAGAATGATATTTCAACTGAAAATAGGCGTAATAAAGTTTTTCAAGAGCCAATCAATTCAATTTGGCGGCCGCCGTAGCCGAATGTTGTTTTAATTTCGCGTAATAGCTATTGCCTAATAGCGTGACATTAACATTTGCTGCAGAAAATTCCATTCAACATAAAATTTATCTCTGAAATTTACTCCATATGAAAGTCAGTGCTACCAATAACAAAAGGCTGTGCTGCCAAACTAACGACGAAAAACAAAGTGAACAGAACTGATCACAAATTGAGCTAAATATCGATCTATCTCATTGGGCCTCTTCTTTTCGCCAAGACTTAGCAAGTGGCGAACTGATGAAGCAACTGGTACAAATGAACATATGTCGGCAATGCGGGAAGAGAGCTGCCTTAAGTTACATGTGTTGGTAAGACAGTGCGTCGAATGAGCTTTAGCCATACTCGCTAGTGGCGAATCTTACTCGATAACTTTGTTGTTGCTTCGCATGCAAATTTTTGCATTTGCGTGCAAAACCGTTATCCGAATCATTGGCTATTGGAACACAGCTAGTACGCTCACACTTGATAGCTTAATTCAAGTCCGTTTTAGTATAGGCGAAGTGCAATCAACTCATAAATACTTCGCTTTATGATCCCACACAATAATGCAATATTTTTTCTGCTCCCGGATATTCGTTCAATACCTTGCAGTCCATGCTGTTCAACACAAATTCAGGCACATAGTTTGATAAACGCTTAACTGAGATTGCGTGGTCTGTTTACCTTTGGCGAATCGCATTTTTCGTATTTCGTATTAATTTTACTTTCTCAATTTTTATAAAAATGTAATTTACGAAAAAAAAATGGGGCAAGGTTTTAAAAATTTACGATGTGAATAAAGTAAATACAAGCGTTGTTCTCATGTTTCCCCATTTTTACTATTCAATTGCAGGCTTTCACATCCTGACACGTTTTGTGTACGAGCCTACACAAGAATTTTATCGGAATCGCATTTCCGTAAGTGGAACAAAAGCAGCTACACGGTTGCTACTATTTGCTGCAACGACTGCTACAGTAACAACAATATAAGCATAACGAAAATGTCCATATCGACAAAGCACACATATCTTGCTTTTATGTCAGGGCCGCACAGCACTCCCGAATGCGAAAACCCCAACAGCTCCAATTGTAAAAGCAGTTACCACCCACCACATCAGAACAACTTTCGACGCCACCATCAACACATTCCACGCTTGTGCTGCACTTCGACTCGCCTCAGTTTTGTCACAATCCTACTGGTTTCGTTGTTGCTTAGCGCGCAGCTGCACTCCACAGAAGCCAAACCAAAGTCGCGTAAAAGTTCCACCAGTCATCACAGTAACGATGAGAAATCACCATCGGAGGGTCAGCGCTTCGCAATGGAACCGCAAGACCAAACCGCTGTTGTGGGCTCACGCGTTACGTTGCCTTGCCGTGTGATGGGAAAGGTGGGCGCATTGCAATGGACTAAAGATGATTTTGGCCTGGGCCAGCATCGTAATTTGAGCGGCTTTGAAAGGTATTCGATGGTGGGCAGCGATGAGGAGGGCGACTTTTCGCTAGATATTTATCCAGTGATGCTGGACGATGACGCCAAATATCAGTGCCAAGTTGGGCCCGGGCCGGAGGGTGAGGCAGGCATCCGTTCGCGTTTTGCCAAGTTGACTATACTGGTACCACCGGAAGCGCCGAAAATTACACAGGGTGAAGTTATTTTTACAACGGAGGACCGAGAGATTGAGCTGGAGTGCGTATCGGCGGGTGGCAAACCTGCGGCCGAGGTGAGTAAAATTTGTATAATATTACTTTAAAATGTCACACAACCTAGTCCATCAATTGGACTTTTAATAAAATTGAAACACAAGCAGTCGAGGAGTTACACAATTAAACATTTCCGCCGAAATTTACCTGTAACTTTCATTTAAAATCGCGCGCCAACTATGACTTCGCTGCTGTTACAGTTGAAATAACACTGCAGTAACAGTTGCGGAGCTGCTCATCCCTTTGACACCCGCCTGTATAGATGGCGCCCGCGTACATTTATGCACATTTCCGGCGAATTGTACTTGGCGCAAGAGGTCGCTCGTATTCAGTCACTAATCTTTCTGGCGAATTTCGCTTCGCTTCGTTCTTCAATGAAAAACCCCCTCTAACAGTTATAAAGCCACTGCATTGACAGTTTGAGCGCCATTAACTTAATTGATAAAAACTCTGGTTTTGCTTAGTTTATTTTTTTTTTTTATAACTCCCAATTATGTTTTAAATTTGTTATCGTTTGCGCTACACAAACCAGCACCGTTTACTTAACTTTATTACTTAACAATATTTTTACTCACTCAGATCACTTGGATTGATGGTCTTGGCAATGTGCTAACCAAAGGCATCGAATATGTGAAAGAACCATTATCGGACTCGAGGCGTATAACAGCCAAGTCGATATTGAAGTTGGCACCCAAGAAAGAGCATCACAATACGACATTCACTTGCCAAGCGCAGAATACAGCGGATCGTACTTATCGCTCTGCTAAAATATTAATAGAGGTGAGCCACCAATACTTGGTTTTTTTTTTGTTATTTACTATTTTAATTTAAATATTTGCCATCAATTCAGGTTAAATATGCACCTAAGGTGGTGGTTTCCGTCATCAGCGGCGCCTTGGCTGGTGGTCGCATACTTGAAGGCTCCGAAGTAATACTATCCTGCCAGGCGGAAGCAAATCCACCACCGCAAAGCTATCGGTGGTTCATAAATGATGAGTTGGTGACTGGAGATTACACTACGAAGATGGTGAGATTTTTTATCCGTTAAAACCTTATTTTCTGTGACTTATTTCTTTACTTTATTCTCTGGCAGATCATACACAATGTTACGCGTCAGCATCATGAAGCTTTGGTTAAATGTGAAGTTGTCAATGCGGTGGGAAAAAGCGAAGAGACTGAAACATTGGACATCGGCTGTGAGTATCTGAATTGACTTTGATTTTAAGTAATTTTGGTAAAACAAAACCTAGCACACATTTAAAAAAAGAAAATTTTGTCGGTCAGGTTCTGTAATTCGCTTCCGCGATAAAATTACAGTGAAATTCTCGGGCAATTGCAAGAATTCATTCATTAATTTATAAAAACATAAATCAAAATAGAATATAAAATATAAAAAGGGAATACTAAAAAATTATAATATATAAATTTAAAAATAATAGTAATAAAAGAGGTTGTCTGTAAAGTCGGTTTACTGACGATAGTTTAACGTGACAACGTCATAACAAAATACTGATGTAAGGGTTGCAATTTTCAAAACAAAATTTTAATTTTATTTGTTTGATAGATATTTTGTATGGATATAGAGGAGGGGGTGAATGGAATTGCAATGGAATAGGTCAAGTTACATTTACACAAACGTGAAAAATGACGAAACATTTATCAAATTCATGAATGATATGTTCAATTTCGATTGTGCATCAGACGTTAATAAGTCAACAACACTAAGAGACACCATCATCGATTTGCCTTTTTCAAGACACTTTCCACTCGAAACACTCCCTTTAATTTCCTACTTTTTCTATCATCGTCGGAAGAAGGCATATGCAAATACAAGTATGTGAATTTATATACAAATGCGCATATATTATACATATACATACATATATACGCTCACTTAAGTAGGAGAGAGCAAGATGTCGAACGTTGCCGTTCGTTTGCTTTGTTTGCTTTGTCGTTCGTTCCGCGCTTTCGCTTGCAGTTCATTTAAGGTAACGGCAATGAGCAAGGTAACGACAAATGAGCAAGGTAACACTAATGAGCAAGGTAGCGACACATTTTTTCGTGCGTGCAGCCGGCTAAATCGAATTATAAGACGTTATCACGTCAATAAAAAACAAAATTCGCGTTTAATTTCCTAACTCGTTTTTTCTTACAGATGGTCCTGTTTTTAAACACCGGCCCATGTCTGTTGAAGCGGACTTAGGCACCAATGCGAATTTGCGTTGCAACGTAGATGGCAATCCAACGCCTGAAATCGAATGGATTAATGAAAATACAGATCAGGTATGCTACTACTTACATGCAAACCCCCATAAC
The DNA here is from genome assembly GCF_027943255.1 of Anastrepha obliqua. Taxonomy (NCBI): domain Eukaryota; kingdom Metazoa; phylum Arthropoda; class Insecta; order Diptera; family Tephritidae; genus Anastrepha; species Anastrepha obliqua. Next base: position 93,057,920 of record NC_072893.1, on the reverse strand, counting down.
TCCTAATGGTTTCGTTTACTGATGATAACACAATTTGTCGCTTCAGGTCGTTGGCACCTCAGCGAATCTCACACTCAAGGTGACTACCGAGTCAGCAGGGCGCTACTACTGCAAAGCAATAGTTTCGGGATTCCCAGAGATTGGTGCCGAGGCTACGATTTTCGTAAAGCGTGCTCCGATTATCACGTCGCATAAGGTGCAATTTGGTGCTGTGGGAAGTCGTGCAAAAATCGATTGTGTAGCATTCAGTGTACCCAAAGCGGAACAGATTCTTTGGTCATTCGATGGCAAAGTGATTAATATGAGCACCGCCGATCCGGATATTTACATATTCGAGGAACATCATTTGCCGGAAGGTGTCCGTGCAGCGCTTATAATTAAAGAGAGCCGCTCCAGTCATTATGGACGTTACAATTGTACAGTTATGAACTCATATGGCAGCGATTCCTTGCTCATTAATTTGAAACCCGAACGTAAGTTCATCGAATTGAAATGACTTTATATGCTGTTCTATATACAAATTCTTCCATCCCTGTTTTAGCTGGTTCTGTACCAATTCTGCTTGTCGTAATGGGCTCACTCTCTTCGGTAGCTATCATTATTATGATCGTGATGCTGGTGATAGTTTATATGAAGCGGAATAATAAGAAACCCATGCCGGCGGATGTCATACCAGAGGCATCGCGTGGTGGCGACAAACTGTCCGATTTGAAGCATGAACTGCGGAGTAAGGCGTATGATGTGGATTACTCAGAAGCAGGCTCCGATGGCTTGGCGATCAATTTGACGCATACACCAATGCCGGATGTGCAGATGAAGGGCGCCACGTTGGGTGTACCACTGGCGGGGCCCGTGAAATTGGATGACAGGTGAGCACAAAACATTTTATTTGTGTTATGAGTTTCTAATAATTTTAATATATTTTCCTCATTCGCAGATTTTCCGGTGAATTTAGCTATACCCGCCAATGTCATATCAAAAACTTAAAAAATCAAGACTACAAAGAGACTGTAAACGGCTATACCCCATATTTCGAGTATGCGCTCGACTATAGTCCACCCACAGAGGGAAGCAAACCTGGCAGTGCTGCTGCCAACAACGCCAACAAGTCCCAATCAAGCACAATCAACTCGGCCACCTTGCCGCATTACACAAATCCCGTTACAACCACTGGTAATCTTAGCTTGCCACGCAATCGCAACGATATGCAGCAACAGCCGCAGCAGAGCACCGCTCAAATGGGCAATGGATTCCTTGGTAAGTAGAACTAATAAATTGGTATTTTGCTTGACCCACTAACAGGATGACTTCATTTTTGGGTTTAGCTGGTCAATCGCTTCTCCAAAACGGCATAGATAGTCGCTTCAGCGCTATCTACGGTAATCCATACCTGCGCTCAAACTCATCACTGCTGCCGCCGTTGCCACCGCCAAGCACGGCAAATCCTGCCGCCACACCTGCGCCACCACCCTACCAACGTCACCATCACCATCCCAGCCATCAACATGCGAACACAAATGGCGGTATCGGCATCAATGCGTTTAAGAACTTTAGCGCTGTAACGGGTGGTATCGGTATCGGAGGCAATAGCACCAATGGCGCTGGCAGCGTTAGTGGAAGCAGTTCCAATTTGACTGCCAGCAGCAACACACTTGCGGCGATGACACCACTCACACAAGCCGCACCTATTTCCACCGCAACACCTGTGACGACTACGACGCCGATGGCAGTAGCGGTGGCGGTGGCGCAAAGTCCCTCCGGCCAATTCATACTACCAACGAATGGCAAATCTAAGAGTGGTGCATTGGCCACACATGTCTAAAAGAAAGTTTAGGCGCTTGCGCCAATCACGGCACATTTAACGCACGTACACTGCACCCTGTATACAATTTGAAGCACCTTGTACTTTAGTCGCGCACGCTATCCAATCGCAGCAGCAGCTAGAAACACTCGTCCTTAAACGTCAATGCTACGCACACGCTCATGCCTATGTACATACATACATACATATATACGTAGTATAAATGCATACTTATATGTATGGGTATTTATACCGTTGCAAAACATTCTTATCTGTACGAATGTGTGTGTGTTGTATCTGCAAGTATATACATATATACATATATCTCAAAAGTAATTATTTAAGACAATTTACGGGTCGGGAAGCTGTGAGTAACTGGCCCGCCATATCATTAGCGTATTTGTAGAATAAATTTTTAAAAGTAATCGTAAACTTACGTATTGTAAATCGCTACCAACTGATAAAGCTAGCAGAGATTTTAGTCAATTAGCGAAAATTGTAAATTTTTAACCACAAATATCAGACAGAAAGGGGATGTTTTAATCGATAAATAAAGCAAACGGGTTATAAAAGGAACCGAAAATGTAACAAAATAAAATAAAATGAAAGAAACCAAAATGAAATGAAATAAAATAAAAGTGGCTATAAAAAATAAAAATAGGAACCATGCATAAATAAAAATAAAAGGAGAAGAAAAAGAAATTAAATAAAAAGAAATGAAATAAATTGAAAAAATATATCAAAACATAATGAAAAACTGAAACCATATAAATTAAATTAAAAAATAAATATATATGAAAATAAAGACAAATAAAAATAAAATTAAATTTAAAAAAAATGTAAAAAAATGAAATAAACAAAAAATATAATAAAATAAATGAAATTAAATAAAATAAAATGGGAGACAAAATATAAAAATATGACTTTAACTAAAAATATAAAAAGAGTTAAATGTTTTAAAATGTGAAAATTAATTAAAATAAAAACCCCAACACTAAATTAAATAAAATAAAACACAATAAAAAACTAAATTTAATTCCTAATGAAATGAAATATGAAATATAAATATTAAGTAAAACGAAATACAAATACGAGTATAATGTAAATCAGAATAAAATATAAAAAGAAACGAAATAAACTATAAAATAAAATAAACCAAAATAATATAAAATAAAACTTATAAAAATAAATTTATAAAATAAGAAATGAATTAAACGAAGGAAAAAGGAATTAAAAAAAAAATTAAAACAAACCAAATAAAATAAACCAAAATAATATATATTAAAATGAAGTAAAAATTAAAATAAAGTGAAATAGAATAAAATAAATAAAAAAGGTAAAATAAAGTAATATAAAAAATAAGTTAAGTAAAATAAAAGAGATAAAATTAAATATACAAATACGAGTATAAATATAAATCAAAATAAAATATACAAAGAAACTAAATAAACTATAAAATAAAATAAACCAAAATAATATAAAATAAAATTTATAAAAATAATAGCAAAATAAAATAAAAAGAAATGAATTACCATAAGCCAAGTAAAAAAAAGTAAAATGAAATAAAAAAAATTAAAACAAAATAAAATAAAATAAACCAAAATAATATAAAATTAATTAAAAACTGAAATAAAGTGAAATAGAATAAAATATACAATATAAAAAAGGTAAAATAAAGTAATATAAAAAAAATAAGTTAAGTAAAATAAAAAAGATAAAATTAAATACAAATACGAGTATAAATATAAATCAAAATAAAATATAAAAAGAAACGAAATAAACTATAAAATAAAATAAACCAAAATAATATAAAATAAAATTTATAAAAATAATAGCAAAATAAAATAAAAAGAAATGAATTACCATAAAACAAGTAAAATAAAGTAAAAGGAAATAAAGAAATGTAAAACAAAATAAAATAAAATAAAGTAAAATAATATAAAATGAAGTAAAAATTAAAATAAAGTGAAATAGAATAAAATAAATAAAAAAGGTAACATAAAGTAATCTATACTATAAAGGTGAATGTCTGTACGTTGTCCGCGCATCACTACGAAACGACAACACCAAATGACGGCAACATTTTTATACATTCATATTTTCACCCAATGAAGGTTATAGGCATGATTCAATTATTAAAGGTTTGCTCACTTATGACATTAGAATTCTGACACTCCCTTACAAAAGGTCGCATTTAAAAAGGATGAAGAAAATGGAAATATTAAATAACTTTTTGCTTAAAATGGTAGTAAAATAGTCCTTTTTTAGTTAAATTATAAAAAAACATAAAGTATAAACGGAAATTGCCAAGTATGATATTAAAGAAAAATGGTTTAACTTAAAGCCAGAATTATATTTTGTGAACTAATTTTTAAATTCAAAACTGATCAGATACTTCGTGATTACCTAAGTATTATGACCTTGAATTCTATCATAGAAGAAGCGAATCCATCATGAATTTGGTTGACTAAAAACAAACTTTGAACATACTCACGGCGCTTTACTTTACCATGCCTTGCCCACGTAAGTTTGGAGTTTTGACCACCCAGTCAATAATATTCTTACATTCATAAATACTTAACAAACTACCTGCACTTATTTAAACTAATTATTATTATATCGACGGCAATTGCCGTAGTCGAATAGTTTGCTGCGTGACTACCATTTGGAAGTGCAAGGATTCAAAGCCCCGGTCATGAAACACCAAACGATAGGAAATGTTGTTTGTAATAGCGGCCGCTCTTCGGCGGGCAATGGCAAACCTCCGAGTGTATTTCTGCCATAAAAAACTCCTCATAAAAATCATCTACCATCCGGAATCTATGATTAATTACATATTGCTAAATGAGCTCTTGTTGGTAACTTATGTATTTTTAAAGTAACCTAGTAGGTACTTTCCCAACCTTTATTTGAAAGGCATCTGGCTCAAATTGTCAAAAACGTTCATCTTACACGTTCATTGCCCCATGCGCCATCATATCCTGTTTTAAGCTGTATGTCAGGATGTTTTCCATAACGTTTTGGTTATGGATATACCGAGCAAGTTCTTGTGTTAAAAAACCCTTTTCAAAGCACAATTTTTTTACTACAAATTTTACTTTTCTTCCACTTTTGATAAAAATTTCTAGAGTTAGCAACCCAGTGTCTTGCTAAGGGAGCCGATTTGTCAAGAGGAAATGAGAAAGCTGCTTACTGAGCAAACCTTTTATTATTGAATCATGGGTTACAGGCATGTTTTTATGATGGAACTCCCTTCCCACAGCCCCCAAGCCGCGCCACCACTCTCATTAGTCACTAATAATCGAATATTTGCTTAAATTTAATCTAAAAAATCTTAGTTTTTCCTATTTTCCACTATTTATAGCACACTCTAGACTTCATAATCCGCATAAGCTGTTCAACTATGACCCAAATGCAAAGTTCAAAAATGGTTTGAGAATTAATAAAAATAATTTTGCTTCATATTTTTATGATTGGTTGTTTTGATTTTATTCAACGAGGCATAGCAACGGATGCCGGGTATTGTAATATTATGGTTATTAATAAAAAATTATTTTTTATGAAATTATTGTTTATAATTCTTTTATATACATATCCTAAATCCCTCAAAACTACTCCTACGCGAACGGGGCCGCGGGTTAAAGCTATGAAGTAAAGTATGAAATAAAAATAAGTTAAGTAAAATAAAAGAGATAAAATTAAATACAAATACGAGTATAAATATAAATCAAAATAAAATATAAAATAAAACTAAAATAAAATAAACCAAAATAATATAAAAAATAAAAACCATAAAATAAAGTAAAATGAAATAAAATAAAGCTAAAATAAAATAAAAAAATTGAATAAAATAAAATAATATGAAATGAGATAAATAAAGTGACAGAAAAATATTATATCCCCTTGATAAAAGCCACAACAATGAACAATGAAATTATCATCGTATACTCATATCAGAAGAAAATTATAAAATTTTACGTCCCAGATAAAAGATCCCGGATCTTATTTTGAGAGATAAACAGACGAAAATTTAATTCTTAACGTATTGTGATTATTAGCATTAATTATCTATGAAATAAAAAAAGAAATCAATGTCAATGAATAAAGGAAACAAATATGAGCGTCAATCCTAGTGTTAATGGCTACGAAAAATTACTGTACCAATTTATTAAAAAGTTATATGAACATAGAATAACTACTTAGAAGTGTGAATTGTGTGTATGGTAGTGGAGGCATAGAGCGAATCAGTGGTGTAAATAATTTAATCTAAGCATTTAAACAAATTGCGAAAAATGCCTGTAGTTAGTTCCATGTAAAAATCAAGCAACAAGTTTTATAATTCTAAATTATCTAAGATGAAGTAAAATTGAAGCGATTAACAGATAGTTCAATGACGATTAAATTAGCAAATAGTTCAATTATGTAACAAATATTCATTTATTTTACAAGATGAGAGTGCAAAAAAATTATAAAAAAAAACTATGCTTGGCATGACTGGCACAAAAATGCGCGAAATGATATTAATTTTAAATAGAGAAACTACTAACTGATGACAGACATGTCTGCATGTGCTTTTAAATTATTTGAATGTAAAGCCAATAAAAAATAGAGAACTTGAAAAGATAAAAAAGTATTAAATACAATTAGAAAAAATGATACATGTAAATAGAAAAGTTGCGAGTATATATGGATTTTTTTGCAGTGGTTAGTTAATGAAATAACGGCATATTCAGGTCGCTGAAACATTTTTCGTTTCTTTTGTTTTTCAAGTCGAAAATAATTCTAATGCAATATTTATTTTTTTTTAATGCAAAATTTTATGGCGAGTTTACTTTAAATACCCATTTATTTAATTTTTCCCTCAAATAAAAAAAAAAAAACAACTACACTGAACAAACAACTAATCGCTGCAAGCTACGTCCCTTCGTGTGAAGAAATAAAAATGCTGCCTTATGATTCCTTCTATTCTCATTTATACGAACTGTGTTCGTATTTCTAAATTTCTGCAATCGTGTCATTAATTTTATTTATTGCATATCAACGTTTTATTGAGTATTTTAATTATAACTGTAAAAGAGTAAGCTAAGCAAAAATGGAAAATGTGAAATATTTGTTATTACTTACAAACGTATTTGCTTTATATGTATGCATAAGTAGGTGAGATGAATGAATGAATAATTAAAATAATTAATTTAAATTAAATAATTAAATAAGCCAAGAATGAAATTTACTTAAGCGCAAAAGATGCATACGAATTAAAAAAAAAATAAAATAAAATAAATAAAAATTTCGTGAATGTTTTAATTCTTAAAATTTACCAAAAGTTAGAGTTCTATAATTATATATATATATATAATTGGCCTTTTTGGGTGTTTGTCCGAGCTCCTCCTTCTATTTGTGGTGTGCGTCTTGATGTTGTTCCACAAATGGAGGGGCCTACAGTTTCAAGCCGACTCCGAACGGCAAATATTTTTATGAGGAGCTTTTTCATGACAGAAACGCACTCGGAGGTTTGCCATTTTCTGCCTAGGGGCGATTTTTTCTTTTTCTATTACTTGATGTTCATGTATGGAGATTCGAACCTACGTTCTCTCCAAATTCCGAATGGTAGTCACGCACCAGCCCATTCGGCTACGGCAGACATACGTTAATTCATATATGAATTTTGGATATTGCTTGTGCCATATCATCCCAAGCCCAATGAATTGTTTTGGTTGGGTCTTCCAACTTTTTAATCTGCCACTCAGAAAGTATTTACTGACGCTGGATTTGAATTTATTCAGTTTCACAAGCCGTTCCTTAAAGTGGACGATTTCTTTTGAAGTGAAAACTTCTTTAGAATCGTTGGGAGTGATTTGAGACTCGATGAAACGAAAAAGCGGCACTCTTGGCTACGAAGCGTTATATGTTGATATACGTATATGTGTGTGGCTGCGTAGTGCTGAGCCACGCTAGTATCGTGAGTATTGTAGTATGTATACTACACTGCCTATTACTTGCTTTGGTGTTTAGTTCAAGCGTCATACGTATGCATGTTTGTATGTATGCTAGTACGTATGTGTGCGCGCCTGCGTATTACGGAGCCACGGTGAGCGAGAAGGCATTATGTATACCTATACTACACTACCTAATACTTGCTTAGACCAAGCGTCCTACGAATGTTTGTGTGTATGTTAGTACGTATGTGTAATATATGCGTTACGACGCTCATAATAGCAACCGCGTGTGCTGTATTGCGTCCGTATTTTTATATTCGTAAATATTTTCATTTTTAAATGTTTACCGTAATTATGCCGAAAAATAATGCAGAAAAGTGTCGTGAATATCGACAGAAAAAAACAACAATTGACACGGTATTTCAAAGATATGTTGAGAACATCGAAACCAAAGCATTTGTATCATATTTTAGCTATCATAAGCCACTCGTATCATTTGTTGAAATTGAAAACATTGAGGATGAATAATAATAAAATGAAGAAAATAAAATATGAACTTTATAGCAATATTATAATATAATGAACCTATAAGTATCCCGCTCCTAATGCTGCTTTCGTCTCATTCTCTCTCAGTTTGTTTTACGGAAGGTTTCACTTCTATCGCGTCTAACCGTTAGACTGGTATTTTTATTTTTTTCTTTAAATAAAAGTATATTACAATTTTAAAATAAAAAGTAGAAGCGTCAAGTGAAGTATGTTCCAGCTCGGGCTCATTCCAGCAATGCAAAGTTTCGATAGACATCGGAAGAGCTTCACTAAGCAACTACGCCCTCTTCCTATCTGGCCCGACCGTGAAATCCGTTGCCGAAAAGTGATACATGCAAGTTTTTCGCCTGGTTTCAATGAAGTGCCGCGCGATTTTACCCAATCGTTTCTTTTCATTTTGACTTGTACAACATTAATTGAAAGCGATAAGATTAGCTTCCTCTTCTTATTTGGCTTTACAATCGTTTCTTCGCCAATTGTCTATGTCCTTTACGATGTTCCCCGAGCTCCTTGTATCAAGTCCACACAGGAACTTCTGGTGCTTCCATAGCATTTGTAGGTCTCTAGTCGAAAGATCTTTTCATGGTAACAACAACATCCATAAGACTTTGCGCACAAGAATGGCCGAACTTTTATAAAAATTTGCTTTCCTGGGCATTCTCCATGATCTGACGAACTGTGAAAATCTGGTCAATGTTCTTATGAAGCCTGAAATTCCCGACTATGGGACCAAATATGCCTTCTTTGTCCATCCTATCGTGAAAACCATCAAGCACAATTTTAGTGTTATAGCGCGAACAGCGCTCGTATGTTTCTTCCAACAACTCATAGAAGCATTATTTGGTCTCATTGTAATTATTTTCCTTCGGGACGTGTGTCCAAATCAAAGTTATTGTATGTTTTTGAATTTAGTATGAATTTTAAATTTAGTAGGCGTTAAATGCCCCATCCACGCATTTACTCTACTTCGGTGATGTCAAACTTATACAGGGTGGGCCATATAGCGTTTGCTTTTTGAACCACCTATTTTTTTGAGAATGGTGACACAAATGACATGTCAAATGTGTTCATAATTTACTTAAAGGTTTGACATTTACGAAATGGGACGCTATACGCTTGAACAAAATTGGGAAATATTGAAAACTTATTTCCAAAGTGGTGAGTCTTCTTCTTCTTTTCTGATTTTCACATCGGTGGCTACGTCAATAAGCAAAATTGTCGGATTTGTGGCTCAGAAAATCCCCACGTTACTGTAGAGAAGCAAATGCATCCACAACGAGTCACTGTTTGGTGCGGTTTTTGGTCTGGCGGCATCATCGAGCCTTTTTTTTCGAAAATGAGCGAGGAGCCGCGGTTACAGTAAATGGCGAGCGTTACCGTGACATGCTCAACGAGTTGTTTCCAAAAATTGAAGATATCAATTGGCCGCCTCGGAGCTGTGGTTTAAGCCCGTTGGACTATTTTTTGTGGGGAGCCGTTAAGGACAAATGCTATGCGAACGATCTAGAGACGATTGATACTTTAAAACACGAAATCGAAGTTGCGATTCATGAAATTGGAAATGTGTTTAAAAATTGGGTTGATCGAATGGCCTACTCTAAAGCCAGTCGTGGCAGTCATTTGAACGATATTATTTTTCATTCATAAATGACAATGTTCAATCTTCGAAATAAAAAAAAAATGTTTGAAAAAATATTGATTGGTTTTTTTTTTATAGCCGATTCAAAAAGCAAATTTTACATGGCCCACCCTGTATTTAACAATGATATCCACGAGTTGACTAGAGGCACCTGGACATTCCTAAGAGAGCATAACCGTAAATCGTAAACCTTTTTCCATTTGCTGAGGTCGTCAATGTATAAAATCTGTATGAGAAACTGAATATTTTCCATTATGGGTTGAACTATTTTTAACTTAATCTATTTTTGATTAGTGTGCAAGGGCCGTCGAGAGAAAACTATTGGCTCTGACTTTCCTCTAGTTTACTGCAATAAAAAAAAGCCACATTCTGACCATATGAGCTTTATAGTTTAGATCGTCAACAATGAGGCTAAATTTGTTGCATCCCTCTTATCTTCTATAAACAACAAATCACCCATTCCCTTGCTGGATATTCATCCGCACACCATGGCTGAAAATTTGTCAAATCGTTCTACATAGTGAAAGATAACCGCTTCTCAATATGCTGTGCAGAGAGCAAAGGCTTCCTTCGAGCAACTCGCAAAGTACAATTGCACTTTTGCAAAACTTGGCAGACCGTTTCAAGAGAAACTTCGACCACATACTCATCCGTAAGCTCACTAGCAAGATTTCTTGTCGAAATCTGAGGGCTTGTGACTCCTTTTTTTAACAAAATTTGTTCTCGCAGTCAAATACTTCTGATCTTCTATAGGGTGATTTTTTAGCTATTATCTTTTTAAACAGTTGGTGTAAACAGTTGGCGCACGTTTCGTGTTTTGTTTCACTGTCAAACAACTTCAGTTTGGTCTATAATTTAACCATGAATCGTTTTACAAACGAACAACGCTTGCAAATTATTGAATTTTATTATAAAAATGCGTGTTCTGGTAAGAAAGTTTAAGATCCACTTTTTTATCGAAGAATTGTGTTCACCGACGAAGCTCATTTTTCGATCAATGGGTACGTAAATAAGCAGAATTGTCGATTTTGGAGTGAAGATCAGCCAGAAGAATTGCAAGAGATACCAATGTATCCGGAAAAGGTCACAGCTTGGTGCGGTTTATGGCCTGGAGGTATCATTGGACCCTACTTCTTCAAAGATACTGCGAATCGTAACGTAACTGTGAATGGTGAGCGCTACCGTGAAATGATATCCAACTTTTTTTTGCCCAAAATGCAAGAGCTTGACTTGCATGACACGTGGTTTCAGCAAGACGGTGCCACATGCCACACAGCACACGTAACAATGGACTTGTTGAGAGGCGAGTTCGGTGAACATTTTATTTCACGTTCGGGACCTGTCAATTGGCCACCCAGATCGTGCGATATAACGCCTTTAAACTATTTTTTGAGGGGCTATGTTAAAGCTCATGTCTATTCAGACACGCCTTCTTCATTTAACGCATTGGAAGACAACATTAAAGCATTTATATGTGAGATATCGGCCGAAACATTGGAAAGAATATTCCAAAATTGGACTAAGCGGATGGACCATTTGAAGCGCAGTCGCGGTCAACATTTGCATGAAATAATCTTCGAACATTAAATTATATGGACTGTACTATCGATTTAAATAAAAATTGCATGGATTTTGCTGAATTTCACGTGCGTTTTTTTTTGAAAAACTTTCCTTTAGCTCTTAAAAAATAACCTTTTACTTGCAGATTTTGGCTTCAGCCTATTTTCATTTTTTGCCGGTTAAATACAACATTTTTGATATCTGATGCACACTTTTTCCTATTGTTAAGGGTGTTCAGATTGGAGGTACCTTTTCAAAATTTTTTTTTGGCAGATCACGTGTGACTACTGTCAAACTAATTACATAACTTTTTTCAGTATTATTGACATTTCATCATGGCAGGACTTACGCCTCAACAACGTTTACAAATCGTGCAATTGTATTACGAAAATCAACGCTCTTTGAAAAGTGTTCAACGCACGCTCAGGCCAACTAATGGTGTACATGCGATGAGGCCTATTTTTGCTTAATAGCTACGTCAATAAGCAAAATTGCCGTATTTGGGCTGAAAAGCTTTCCGAAGCCCTTCAAGAACACCCATTACATATATTGAAAACAACCGTCTTGTGCATCCTATGGGCTGGAGGAATAATCAACCCATATTTTTCAAAGACGAGGCTGGCGCCAATGTAACAGAGAATGGCGAACGCTGCCGCGCCATGATAAAGGGCTTTTTGATGCCAGAAATTGAAGCTCGTGATTTCCACAACATTTGGTTCCCACAAGACCAGCTTCGATGAGGCATTGGAATCCAACATTACTAAAGCTATTCACAAGATACCGACAGAAGGCCTCTGGCGAGTCATTCAAAATTAGTGTTCACGGATGGCTGAGTCACGGCGTCGTTGCGGCCAATATTTAAGAGTGATTATCTTTAAAAATAAAGGTATCTTTAAAGTAAAGGTGATTCTACACAAAAATAATAAAGGTTGCCGAATCAATTTGAATTTTCGTTTTTTTTTATATTTCAATTTAAAATGTGATACCTCTAAATTTATCACCCTTTATAATTATAATAGACCGTCACATCAAACTATCCAGGAGGTTTTGCGTTCTCTATAATTTACGTACGATTTAATATTTTGATCAACAAATTACTTTTTATTTTATGATTATTTGATTAATGAATAACGGGGGAGTGGCAACTCAGTGGGACATATCGAGTCATCTTAGCAAATGTCACAGTTCAGGATAATCAGCTTTACTTAGATCACTCTAACGACTGACCGACTAACCAAACATATAGAATTAGTGATGACAGCTCGGCCTCTCCTGACAGAAACTCGTTCCGACTTAAGCAGCGTGTTGCCCATCATCATCGTGGTTACCATTATCATCAATTTGAGGACATAAGGCACACCATGGCTTCATCTGGTCTGCTGTTGCAATTGTACTGCACTTTCTTTGCGAGCGTTGCATACCGTCAATATCTTCGATGACATATCGGTGGAATCGTAGGGCTTTCTTGACAATGTATGGGCCCTTGTACAATACCTTGGCTGGAGTTTTCGCGATTCGCCTGTACTTGGTGGTGGAGCTTTTGTGAGGGCCAAAGACCCTTGCTCATATGGCACTGGTGTTCTATGTCTAGCGTTGAATCCAACTCTAGCTGTTTCGATGTTACGAATTGCTTCACTACGTCGCCCGTTCGTATGTAGTTGCTCATCGTCCGTCTGCAGTGCTGCCAATATCTTATTTGGTTTCAGTGAACTACCAATATCTAAAGCACGTCTTCTAATTCCCATGACTCTGCATCTACCATCATCAAATCCAATACGCGCTGATGTTTTCCCGTGACAGACAACCTCACCACCAGGGCAACCAATTAACTTTTCATGACACTCAATGAGACATAAACCGCACTTTTATGTAATCGACCGCTTCAACAAAGATTTGCTGCTGCCCGAATCAATGAGCGCATTACACTTCAACTCGGGTACACTTGGTTGGTTGGTTTAAGGGTGACCCCGCATCGGAGTGCCAAATAGACCGCAAGTTGGGTCCGTTGTGTTGCCCTAGAGCTCATTATGTTATATGATTTCCCCACCTAACCGAGATTTTTATTGTAGATTTTGGTCAAAGATATTAATTCGTTTCGAGAATTTGATGAGAGATTCGATTTTCAGGTTCGAGAGTACTGAAAGATTGTCAATTGTTGGAGAGCCTAGAAGAGCGAGTCGACTTCTGGCCGGGACAACTGCACAGCAGATGTCTGCTCGATACTTCCTCATCTTCGTCCTCGCAGTATCTGCACAGGTTTTGAGGAACCCCGAGCCGACGTGCGTGAGTGCCCAAAAGGCAGTGGCCGGTGATAAGAGATATTATATGCCTTAGTTCGTGTTTCGAAAGACTTATAAGGGTTTTTGTCTGTTTCAGATTATAGGATGGCCAGATTTGTCTGGTCGTAACGCAAGTAGTTTCCACTCGCCACCTCCGATCAGCAATGCTCGGGTACACTTACGACTGTAATTTCTTTAAACAATTCTACGCACTCATTTTTATCAGCAATTTTATTTATTAATGCCTCACTTTCAACACATTCCTCATTTGCTATCTGATGTACGCGGTCTCCCTGCTTTGCCTGAACTTTTCTTTTGGGCTGCCCACAATTTCTGGCAAAGTGCCCTCTTTCTCTGCAATTGTGGCAAATTGGTCCACTTTCACTTTTATTTGCATAAGTTTTATTCACATCACCTAAAACATGCGATGCCTGCTGAGTCGTGGTTCTTTGTAGCAAGTCGGCGCATTTCGCAAACTTCATTGCACTTAATGTTTTCCGCAAATTATCATCGGGTAATCCATTGACAATATACCTGACTATCGAACTATCATCGATATTATCCAGACGGCCTATCGCTAACATTTTATAATAGAATTCTACTAATGTCTCACCTTTATTTATTTTCGTGTTCAATATTCGTATGTGAGTGTCCGCCGAATTTCTCACATTCGGAAAGTCCGTCAAAAATGCTACCACAATTTCATTCCACTCCCGAAACGCTGGTTGAGCATCAGGCCATCGCTTAGTAACCCCTCCCAGCCTACTGAGAACAGCTAAAATTACAAGTGTATCTTCCCACTGATACACTACTCTCAACTGTTCAACTCTCTCGATGAATTGTATTGATGAATAAGTATTGTCAATAGGGTTGAACATTTAGCCCCTGGTCCGCTCCAGCATGCTTGTCCAGCAGGCTTATATGTGTGAGTGTCGGGCGCTCGACGCTAATATTTAAAATTTTTGATTTTCATCATGCAAAAGCCGACAATAAGTATGTGTGACACGAAGCAAGTACGAGTGTCACCCGACACGCACACATATAAGCCTGCTGGACAAGCATGCTGGAGCGTCACCAGAGGCTAATTGGCAAGATCGCTGCTATATCACTCGGATTACGTGTGTGTATGTTTCTCGTTGTAGAGGAACATCCCTCACCGGCTCTCAAAACTTCTGAATCATACAAAGGCGCTGATCGATTTGAATATCCTAACGGCAGTTCGGGTCCAATGTCTGCTGCTCCTACTGTTTGCTGTGTTGTATGCGCATGAGGAGACGCCACCCTTTCCGTCGGCGTTGATCTTATCTGCAATGGCTTTGTTGTATACTGCGTCATATGTGTCACGTACGGTTGATCCAAAGTTAAATATGATGAAACTGGCTGCTGCGACATCGAATACATACCAGCGTACTGCGCGGTAAGTGGAAAGTGCCGTTCTACTGGCAATGCAAACGAATTATGCAATGCTTGTGACGCCCCCAACCGTTTTCTGGCTTGCTTCAGTTGCCTGTGCTACACTTGCACTCGTTGGCAAATATGGAGCCAATATCGGCATCAGCATTTCTGCATCTACACCATGCAATCTGCTGATTAATTCTGCTTTCGTACCACTCGTATTTAATTGCAGTTGTGCAACACGTCCTTTTACTCTGTTACTGTTAAGTGGTTTGGGTCCATCTCACTTTTGAGTTCTGTCACCACTGACAAATCAGGATAATCAACTTTATTGAGATCACTTTGACGACTGTCCTTTCATTCACATAAAATGAGTTCATATCATAGATAATGTTCATATCCAGGCAAAAGAATGAACTGTTTGAAAAATCGCATGTGCAATGAATAGTAAAGAAATAATGTAAAAGTAATCTACAGAGATGCCAAATATATAGAATTAGTGATGACACAAACAATGCCTAAAATAGATACATATGTAAAAATACTTTTTGCTTCCAGCATGGTTTTATATGTAAGTACGTCACTTGTAGCTCCGCTCATAAGTGAGACTGCGAAAGGATGTATAGGGTGGATTTGGCTAGCACCGATTTGCCGCGTACCTGTTGCTGATGTAAAGAAGAAGAAGGTAAATACAATTTTTTTTTCTCTATTCAAAATTAATCTCGAATACTTCTTTATTTATACAAATCTTCTAATATCTAGAGAAGCCTTTAGACGATCAAAATTTTCGATTTATATTTTAAGAAATATATAAGAAAACGGCTTTCGATTTTTTTTCTCATTTCTCAAAATTAACTTATCTAAACAAATTATAAGAAATAGATAAAAAGAACCATTAAATAAAGATAAATGTTTTTCGAGTAGAAACAAAAGTATTCATACTTGCATTTATCATATTTAAGAAAAGTTTAATAAGTGACCAACTCAGACTAGATTTTTTAGATATCACTTAATGGTTTTCCTAGTAAAAAATACTTATGGGCCCCACACATATGGGCCGAAGGACTTTAGGCCGATTAGCCTATCACACATTTATTAAGATGCCTAGAGGGATTACTGAATGCGCATGCCAGTGGAAGGATTACCAACAAGCTATCACCCTCCCAGCATGCATACAGTAAAGAAAATCAGCGTACACCGATGGCTCAAAGCTCGAGGGTCGGGTTGACGGAGGTATGTATAGGTATATATATTCTGAGCATTTGATCTCCTTCCTTAGCTTTTGCCTTCCCAACTACTTCAGTGTTTTTCTGAATGAAATTATGGCAATAATAAAGGCCCTGACCCTGGAGCAGTGTGATGCAAGACTTGGATATGATATCTACATTTTCACTGATAGCCATGCGGCAATATAATCTCTCACAAAGCACTCAGGAGCCTCTAAGGTAGACATGAAATCCCTAAGCTCTCGTGACAATGGCTGAGTCGTCTCACCTGAAAGTAACATGGGTTCCTGACCATTGCGAAACCAGGGAAACTGGAAAGCAGATGAACTAACCAGACTCACCACCAAACTGATTGATGAGTGCACAATAACATATCCTTATTGAGAAAATTGTGAGAAGCAAACGAACAACTACTGTGGCTGGTTCTCATTTAATTTCATATATCACTTGGTTTTACCGGTTATCGGATTCTCCAGATATTACAAATTTGTATGATCTGCCTCTTATTTTGCCACTTAAAAAAAATTACGAAAAACTTAAAAAATATGTATGTACACTTGCCAGAAAAAGTATCCGTACACAAAGAAATGAAAGCAACATATTAAGAAACTCATTTACAAAAAAAAAAAGAAAAAAAACAAAAAAAAACTTAAACATTTTAAACTTTTATGAGAAATGTTTAGTCTGAAATTTTTCTACAATTTCTTTGCATTTTTTCCTAAGTACATTTTTTAAATTGGTGACTTGTGTTACACAGCAACCAGAGCTTAACATTATATGCCGAATGCTTGGGATCATTATCATGCTGAAACCAGAAATCATCACCAAGCTCCAACTGTTGAATGCTTTGCACCATGCTAGTCTTTAAATATTTCTTGAGTCTATAAAAACCAGTTTGCCAACTGCTTGCGCCGCCATACACCCCCAGACCATCACACCTCCCCCGCCATGCTTCACAGTTGGTGAAAGATATCTTTTTCGAGCGCAGTACCGCTCTTACACCACACCAGTTTTCTTCCTTTAATGCCAAATATGCAATATTTGCTTTCATCCGAAAATACAACACGTTCCAAAATTCTGGAGGCTTGTTAACATATTCGTTTGCAAAATCCATGTGTTTTTTCTGTTGATTTCGGATATGCACGGTTTTCTACGTGCTACTCGTCCTGCCCATCTTTACTTACATAAGTATTTTACGTACAGTATCGTCGTGCAAATGCTTGCCAAAGGAATTTGAAATGTTTTTACATATTGTATTGTAGGATATTTAACTTAATTATAATTATTACTCCTCCACAAAAGTAAACAAATATTTACATAAGAAATTATAGTGGTCTCTCGCAAGGAAGGGGAAATTGAGAGCGCAAAGTAACATTTCATTTCGAGGGGAAGTTACGAATTTTAACTGAATATGATACACTGTGTTTTGTCCGTTGAGTTGTGTTCGATAACAAAATTAGCCATCAGTCCAAATCAAGAGCGCAAGCGTAAATAGAAGAAGCCATGTCAGCTGGCATTGTTTGCACATTTTTTTATTGTCCCAAAAAAAATTACTCTGAAAATTATTATAAATACAGGGTGAACGATATGAAGTGTTACCAACTTTACACTGCTTGTATCTGTAAAACAGCTCATGACATCAACGTCAAAATGGTTCTAATGACAGTTGAATATATTGTTTATAAGCCATCAAAAGCATTTGCTCAGCTTTGTTGATTTTTTTTTTTTTTTGTGATGGAATTCAAACGTAATAGTGTGATTGCGTTATATTTGGCTGGAAAATCACAACCAGCGATTGTTCGTGAGCTCAGTCACCTCAAAGCGAATAAAATGTTTGAGTATCGCACTACAAAACGTTACAACGATACTGGTAGCATTGCAAAACGCTATGGAGGTGGACCAAAAACAACCGCAACAACGTCAGAAATGGTTTGAAAAGTGAAGGCTCGACTTGAACGAAATCCACGTCGAAGTGGAAGAAAAATGGCCAAAGAACTGAAAATATCGCAAAACAGCTTTCGACGCATATTGAAAAATAAGCTCAAGGTCAAGGCTTACAAGTTCCAAAAAGCACACGATCTTTCAGCCCAGCAAAAAAAAGTTCGGTGCGAAAGAGCAAAGGAGTTGTTGCGCTTGCACGAACGTGGCGAACTTCCTAACATTGTGTTTACTGATGAAAAAAATTTGCCAATTGAGCAGTTCATAAACACTCAAAACGATCGTGTTTACTTGGCCGAACGCTCATACGAGAATTTGAGCCTACGTATGGCCACTCGAAGCAATTTCCCATCGCAAGTAATGGTTTGGGCCGCAGTGACCGCTGATGGAGGTTCTCCAATCGTTTTTATCGAGCCTGGTGTCAAAGTGAATGCGACTTATTATCGGGAAAATGTTTTAGAAGCTGCCTTAGAGCCGTGGACACGCAAACATTTCGGTGGTAGACCATGGACGTTCCAACAGGACTCGGCACCGTCTCATAAAGCTCGTGTGAACCAAGAATGGTTAAAAAATCATCAAAATCAAGACGCAAATCCGATGGACTATTCCATCTGGTCCATTTTGGAGAGCAAGGGGAGGACTAAAAAATATGCCAGTATAGATGCGCGGAAAAAAGCGATTATACGAAATCAAAATTGAACACATATTTCATGAATTTGATAAATGTTTCGTAATTTTTCACGTTTGTGTAAATGTAACTTGACCAATTCCATTGCGATTCCATTTACCTCCTTCTCTATATCCAAACAAAATATCTATCAAACAAATAAAATTAAAATTTTCTTTTGAAAAATGCAACCATCAGTATTTTCTTATGACGTTGTCCGTTAAACTATCGTCAGTAAACCGACTTTACAGGCAACCTCTTTTGACGTGATAACGTCTTATAATTCGATTTAACAGGCTGCACGCACGAAAAAATGTGTCGTTACCTTGCTCATTGCCGTTACCTTGCTCATGTGTCGTTACCTTGCTCATTGCATTGAATGAACTGCAAGCGAAAGCGCGGAACGAACGACAAAGCAAACAAAGCAAACGAACGGCAACGTTCGACATCTTGCTCTCTCCTACTTAAGTGAGCGTATATATGTATGTATATGCGCATATGTACATATATAAATTCACGTATTTGTATTTGCATATGCCTTCTTATTGATTATTAATAATTTGATTCACTTGAAGAATTTAAAATAAAACCAAGTTTGTTAATAATACCTGTTGTTTTAATGTTATTATTATTAATTTTTTTATTATATATGAAGGAAAAAATGTATGGTAATATTTACCATATACCTTATAAGATATGTTGTCTATACTAATATTATCAAGAGGAAAACTTTGTTTGTTTGTAATGAATAGGCTCAAAAACTACTGGACCGATTTTAAAAATTCTCTCACCATTCGAAAGCTACATCATCCACGAGTAACATGGATTATATTTTATTTTGGAAATAGGGCTCGAGATATAGGTCAAAACGTGGACCCGGGTAACCTTTGGTTGTGTATGTACAATATGGGTATCAAATGAAAGCTGTTGGTGAATGCTTTATGATATGTTATGTAATGTTATGTTATGTTATGTTATGTTATGTTATGTTATGTTATGTTATGTTATGTTATGTTATGTTGTGTTATGTTATGTTATGTTATGTTATGTTATGTTATGTTATGTTATGTTATGTTATGTTATGTTATGTTATGTTATGTTATGTTATGTTATGTTATGTTATGTTATGTTATGTTATGTTATGTTATGTTATGTTATGTTATGTTATGTTATGTTATGTTATGTTATGTTATGTTATGTTATGTTATGTTATGTTATGTTATGTTATGTTATGTTATGTTATGTTATGTTATGTTATGTTATGTTATGTTATGTTATGTTATGTTATGTTATGTTATGTTATGTTATGTTATGTTATGTTATGTTATGTTATGTTATGTTATGTTATGTTATGTTATGTTATGTTATGTTATGTTATGTTATGTTATGTTATGTTATGTTATGTTAAAGTATATTATGTTATGTTAATGTTAACTCATTCTCTATATCCATACAAAATATCTATCAAACAAAAAAATTAAAATTTTCTTTTGAAAAATGCAACCATTCAATCGGTATTTTTTTATGACGTTATCACGTTAAGGGGGTAAGCTGGTCTAGAGCGCAAAAAATGGGCATATTTTATGAATTTATTTTGACTCAACAAAGGAATCAATCGAAAATCTGTGAAATAGGTTTAATAATATAGCTTTCATGGTACAAATACAAAATTTTTCGTCTGAATTAATTTCAAAATGGCCGCTGTCCAGCAGTTCTCCTAAGGCGCCTTTTTTTCTAGTGGGTCCATTGCCGAAGACGTAAACTCCTTATTTTTTGTCCTGGATCAAAAAATAAAATTTTTTTAGTTTCTATATAACAACAGAAAGAGACGTACGTAGGATTTTTTCGATATTTTGTTTTTTCGCGAAATGGTGCACGTTTGAACAAAAAGTTACAATTTTCACTATAAAGAACGACATAAAATTGTTGATTAAAAAAAAAACTATGTAATATAAATAAAAAATCCTACGTACGTCTCCGGAGAAAGGTATTTCGAATGTATTGTCAAAATTTCGTAAGAATCGGTAAAGATTTGTTCGAGTTATGTCTTCGGCCAGTTTAAAAAAAGTGATTTCGAGAAAAACGCGTTTAAAGTTGTAAGTAGCGTTCGGGGCATACCTGCGAGGCACTGCCGTCGAATGAAAAATTTGGGCATTTAGACATTTTTGCTGGCATCCCTCATTTGGTATATTATTTCTAAGACCCTAAAGCACCTTTTAAGACAAAAAAAAATTTTTCGATTTTTTCAAAATTCTAGACCAGCTTCCCCCCTTAAACTATCGTCAGTAAACCGACTTTACAGACAACCTCTTTTTTTTGTCGTACCTGGATGTAAACTGTCAATTTTCAATGGGCGTAAGACGCGGTTGTTTACAAAAGGCCGGGCTCACAAAAATGAAGTTATTTGTTAACAAAAAGTCCATAGTCAAAAGTCATATGCCTTCACTATGGATAATTTTTACTTGCTCTTGCATTTTCCTCTCTCAATTTATCCGTGATGGAGACGAATGTCTACTCGCAGAAGTTAGGCATGAATGTTACACATTTTTGTGTCATCCAACACTACTAATTTGTAGTTGTAGGAATAAGCCAGTAAGAACAACAGCTGTTCACAAACATTTAAACTTCCAAATTTGCCACATTTCCAAATGGATATAGACCCGCTGAGTTTTTATTCGGCTTAACTTTAACCCATCTTAGTATACTCGTATTTAAATTTGTAGATTCTTGTAAATTCAGTGCTAGCACAGCTTTCAGTTTATTTCAAGCTTTTAACTATCAATGAGAATTGCATGCAGTTTGAATTTAGTCTACGCCACTAAGCCATTTTTTGGGTTTTTAATGTTCGAAAAGCACTAAATCTAATGCGTGAAGCACGAAGTTGGTTGAGACAATACCTTCACAAATCATCGCTGCCATATTTGAAATACAGTAGGTTCTGTTTTTATGCGGCTTTTTTTTATGCGGTTTTGAAATAGTGCGGTTTTTTTTTAAATTACAAAATGCATGTCGACCTATCAGGAATTGTACATATAAACAAGATTCTAAACCAGCTAAGCAAAAACTCATCACAGATTACATCAGAAATGCTAACCCTACAAGTATGGAAGATATATAAAGATATAATTTTCAAAGATACAATATTTTGTTTATGCGATTTTATTTAATTATTTCAGATTCATGCGGTCTATGGAACGTATCTATAGTAATAATATGGGACTAGTGCCCTTTTTTATGCGATTTTATTACATTATTTCAGATTTATGCGGTTTTAGCATTTGAAACGTATCTATAGTTTTACTATAGAACTAGTAGCTTTTTTTATGCTGTTTTTTTTTTATGCTGTTGCTTGCGGAACGTATCTACCGCATAAAAACAGAACCTACTGTATTTCATAAAATTTGTGTCTATGCTGCCAACGCTAACCAAATATTACGCATATAGCGTTTCGATACCTTATACGAATATTCGAAGTTGTGTGTCAAAATAAATATGTGAGCCCAGCTTGAATAAGCTGTAAGCGATAAGCATTCAGTCGATTTTGAAGTTATCTTTTAAGCTATAAACAAAACACAGGGACCCGAATATAATAATAAATGTGAGTAGCCGCTATCAATATTTGAAATTTTGAACCGAAGCCGAACTAAATAATCTTTTTTGCACTGTGAACAATTATGAGTTGATGATGCTATTATTATTGATTTAGAAAAAGCAAAATATTCAATATAAATCCGACTAAACATGCAGAGAGTAGTTTTATATCTTTCATTTTTTTCAAGAATGCATGTTTACTACTTTTTTATATGTTTCAGTAGTTCAAGAATAGATTTCTTTCCTGTCTCGGTAGATTGAATGCATTTTAATTTTTCTAAACATCATTGAAGAATTTTTTTTCTGGTATTTCCCGTTTATCTAACCGCAAATGTGATATCACGTTTTCCGGTTGAATTCATACATTTATTTTCAAAGTTTTTTAAGGGGAATCGCTTAGTCCACGAGCACAAATGTTAAAGTAGTATTTGTTATTCTGATATGTTATATATGGCATATGCATAAAGTGAAAAATTACTCAGTCCCACAGTTTGTGTGTGATAAAAAATATTTCAACTATTTTGCAACATTTTATGTGGGTTTTAAGGAATTTTATCAATAATTTGCCAAGCATTTTTATTCAGAAAAAAAAAATAGTTCCTGCAGTAGAAAATTTATATCAAAACGGAAGTTATGACATATTTACATATATACATGCATACATGAGAATTATTCTCAGACGGAAATAGACGAGAAAGTAAAGATTATGCATAAAAGGCTTTTATATTGAAAAAAAGTGTGTTTTATGTCGCTAAAATTCACTTAAATTATTCGTCTCTCCCTAAATATAAGAATCTACTTTTCTACACGGTAAATAATTGCTCGCAGTACTTATAAAACTTTTTTAAAAACAAAATTTGAAATTTCTAACTGCCCCCTGTGTTTTTCGCGCACACCCAATCGTTCCACACTCATTCCACAGCTTAATGTGGATTTCAAGAGCCAGCCATTTTGAAACGAGTCTCGTTTGGCTATAGCAACTCTGTGCTGGCTGAGCCACATTTCAGGTGTCCATTTCAGTAGTGCTCCCCTTTATGCGTTTTTCAATTCTTACAGCATTTCTCTCACTGCAACGCTCTCTCCAGCCGCATCTGGATTTGTGTTGTGCGCTCTCTCGTTGCTTGTTGGTGGTGGCGCGCAGCTTGTATTGCTTTGTGAGCTCGGCTTGCTAATCGCGCCGCTCATATGAGTTTGTGCCGCGAAGTGAGTAATATTTATGGTTTACGTTTACCGGATGGACGGATGTTGATGATGGCGACGGTTTAAAAAAAATTTAATTTCCAAACTAAAAACCACTTCATTGAATTAAAATTTTACTTAAAACAACAGTGAGAGCTAATTTCGGATGTAAAAACCAATTGAACTATGCAAAACCGGTGCATAAATAGTGCTTGTGTATTCTTGTTGTTTTTGTGCAGAAGAGTGTTTGATGAGAAAAAGCTTGGTGTTGCTACCGGCGGAAGAAGTGCATAAGAACTCAAGAAAGTAGTTTTTTCTTCGAAGGTGTCAACCAATTATGCTGTGAATTTAATGATTTCTGTGCAAGAATATAGTTAAGCAGCCGATTTATGAAAATAAACCACTAAATAAAATACAATTTATTCGTTGCAAAGAGTGAAATGCAGCTGCAACTTATAACCTTCCATTACATCGCGCGAACCAATGACCAAGGCATCAGCTCCGTCGCCAAAGCTAGCGATATGCGTTTTGCTCGTTAAGAGCTCAGTCCCGTATGAATTTAATTAGAACCAAATTCATCCTGTTAAACAATTCATACAGAAAATTCGCGCATAAATAAAAAACAACAACGAGCAATTCACGAAAACGAGGAACATTAAACGAGAATTGATGTAAAAAAATCGCTTAGCTAAGAGAAATCAACAAATTTAAAGTGAAAAATCGCATGGGAAACGAATGTGTAAATTTTTACAGTACACTTAGTGGGCCATTGAGATATCCTTTTTGAAAATAGACGGATAATAAATTGGATTAATTCATATTGGAAGTGTTTACTGTGGCCAAGTCGAACATCCACCAGGTTATGTAAATTTATAGTTGATAAACAAAGCAAATAGCTGAAATCCCAAGAAAGTAATAGTATTGAAAAGCAAATATATGTATTACAACAATAAAATATATGTGTGTAACTTTAAAATGAAAACGAAGGAAATCGGCTCTCTAAATAGTGTAAAAAAATCAACAGAAATGTGTAATGCCGAGTAGCTGGCAAAAATAATTTGCCGGCCAAAATTGCTTATACGAAAATTATACCCTAAACACTTCGAAAGCGTATTTATTTGACTCTCGCGTGTGCATATAAAATATTTCCGAAAAAAAGTGCAGACCACATAAATAAATACATCACCTATAAAAAAATCGCAAACAAACAACTATGTTCTCAAATTTGTGTATTATTTTAAAATTGATATAGGTGTATGTATGTAATTGGAATTTTTAAGATTTTAACAGCCGCTTCAGGGTGGCCTGTGTGCACGTCACATACATACTATACTCCTCCTAATACAAACAATAATCGGCGTGAAAACGGGTGCCAATTGTATTTTTCCGACATCGGATAGCTACTTTCTTCATAAGCGCGACGCCAACGCGCTAGCGCATGCGCTTAAGAGCAACTAAGCTCTTCTAGAGGTGCTAGCAAACTTTGAAATAAAAAGGAAAAACCTAGAAACAATTTTCAACTTTAAAGCCACGTTTAACTGGATTTTCAAAATGTGGCTGTTGATCAACAACTCTTTCCCCAAAGCGGATATATTGTGGATAATATTTCTGGCTAGTATGCTGCTGATTTGTGGATTTATTGACAGCGGAAGAGCGGCGGGTAAGTGTACTATATTTCGTATACATAAACACCTCACATAACTGCCAAAAATTAGCATCACAAATACCTCCAAATGGTTGAACTACCATATATTTTCTAATTGTAAATGACTTCATTTTCTCTATTAAATGTCATACCTACAATGCAATATAGAGATATGCATATATAAAAATATTGGGTTCCACCTCCTTACGGCCTCTTAATTCTAGATACTTTATAATAGATTTTTCCATACATGATCCTTTATGCCAACCAACAAAATTGCATTTTCTTGTTTAATCATCCAACATTCTCTATATCATCATTTTCACCATTTTGTCTCGTTTCATATTTCACTCCCTATATCTCACTTTCCTTCACCTTTCTTCGTTTTAACCTTCCTCTCTATAGTCGCAGGCGTTGCATTTTCTTCGCATTTGCTGCGGTCACCGTTTTCGTTGATTGTTGTTTTTTTTTGTGCTCCTGCTTATTCTGGTTTTGGTCTCACTTCTCTGCAGCGTTCGGTTTGTTTCTTTTCAACCACTAACCACTCGCGCTCACTTCAGTCTCAGTTCACTATTCTCTTAACAATTTATTTAGCCAGTCAACCAGACAGACAGTCAGCCAGCTACTTAGTTAGTCAGTCGTTCGGCCAGCCATTTTGTTTCCGTCTACGGCAGCAAAACTGGATCGAGACTCGTTCAGGATCCTATTGCCTTTTGCCACATACACACATTCGTACAGTGATCCGAGTTGTGTATTCAACGTGCAACGAAATCTGTATCTGAGGGTAAATGCTCGTATCTGTGTGTGCTTGTATATGTGCGTAACTACTGCTAAGAGATTTCAGAGGAATTTCAGTATCTACCAAAAAATCAATCCTAATTGAGTTCTGTGGAATTCGTTCATTAGCAAATTTGTTGATCTTTTGATCTTATTTTCTAAATTAGTTTTTTTTATGTATAAAACTCTTTTTAATTTTCTGTTTGTTCTATAACATTATAAAGAAGTTAATTGTATGCATTTAATATCTCTATGTAAACTTTATAATTATTATTATTATTTATACAATATAACCCTAACTTAATTAGCACACTGGCTACTAACGTGCATCTTATTATTGAGAACTTATTTTATTTATAAGGGAAATATATTTGTGACACTCCAATCGAAGTTCCCAAATAGGAAATACATAGGAAATAATCAAAGCAACAAAGAAATCTAGCGTTAAAAACTTGGCAATAATGAAATTTATATTAGAAGAAATTTTTTTTGATAGAAATACATATATTTTAAAAGAACTCTAAAATAGTATGAACAATTTTAAGAGTAACAATTTATGAAGTGACTAAATTCGGGCAGAGCTGAACTTTATATGTACGAGACGAAATTTAAATCATTGTATGACCACTTCGTTAACGAGAGAACACTCCTTCTCAATACCATTTTTGAAACCTTTACTTAGTAATCAAACTTCTTTCTTTCATAACATAACATACCTATACTGTTTACTCTCTCCCAACGGACACCTATCTTAAGAGAGAACACTTCTTGTCAATACCATTTTTGAAACCTTTATTTAGTAATCAAACTTCTTTCTTTCATAACATAACATACACACCTATACAGTTACTCTCTCCCAACGGACACCTATCTTAAGTGGATTCCTCCCATAAGCGCACACGTTTTTTCGAAACCGGGAAAATCCTTATGGATATTTCAAATTTTTCTTTTTGACAACCCTCCTAAACAGGACGCTTTTTCCCCTCACCAACGATATTTTAGTTCTCTCATGAGCGGACAGCTTACCAACTCTGCCTTAGAGTGGTCAATAGTTGTTTTGTAGTTGTTTCATAGTTCCAACTATTAACCAATTGATCAATGTTCTTGCAGTTTCTCTGGTTGCACTTTGATATTTTTAAATATATAATCAAATGTTAAAGCTTTTGAGTTTTATTATTTTTTATTTATTTATTTATTATTATTATTATTATTATTTGTTTTTTAAATTCTGTAGGGTTTTGGGACAAGGAGAGAGCTTCCAATATTTACACTTATTTTGTAATTTATAAATTATATTGTAGTTATACCTTGGGTTGTTTGCATAAAGTGAATTATCCAATGTAATTAAAAAGGCACACACGATTTTGAACACTTGAATAAATTTTATTAATTTTGAAAAATAGTTGGAGTGAATTTTGAAAATAGCGTATAAAGTCTTTTTTTTCGTATAACATCAACTAACATTTTTCTTTATAGCTTCTTAAAAAAATATATAAAACAAAGAAGGTTACTAATAGGTTATGGCTTTATTAATTTGTTTCTGTCTCTTCTTAAACTTGTTAGATTTAATTATTTAAATTTTGCACTCACTATTGGAGACTCTAGACCAGGTGCATCCTATCTCTGAGTTCGCGAGCGAAAACAGCTTCTACACACGAATGAAATATATATAAATGATAGATAGATCGATATAGTCTTAATGCTTTCCTCATAAGATATGTAACATTACTTGTGCAATATACTGTTTGCCGTAGTATCACTATACTCCTCGCCCAACGCATTCGCATATTCAATACATTGGCTCTAAGCATAGCTGCTCTACAAGCATCCATTTGAATTTTGCTCTTTGTTTTTCATATTCCTTAATATTTATTCCTATTATTCATAACTTTTACTTGACTTTTGTAACTATAGACTTATGTGGGTAAACAAATACAATGAAATAAAATATTGAACTTATAATTGAAAATATTTATTTACCGCGCTTTTTCAGTGTTTCGAAACGAATTTCACATTGACGGTATTTAATTTTATCATTTAAGATTTTTAAGATAATAACAAATCTATACTATTAGCTCTTCTTCGAAAATAAAAAAGAAAACAGTTTTCATGCTACTTATTAAAAGCAGACAAAAGAAAATAATATATTCAATCTGTTAAAGTTACATGTCTATTTGCACGCACAATGCCACCGATTGGTTAACTTCATTGTTGATTCTTTCGAGAGAAAAGAGTATTGTTCAGCTGTCTTTTTGGATATCCAACAAGCATTTGACAAAGTTTGGCATCATGGTCTTTTATACAAATTGAAAAAAATTTTCCCCTCACAGATATATTTAATTCTAAAATCGTATCTTACTGAAAGATCATTTTACGTGAAAGTGAAGAAGAAACATCTAGCATTGCATACATCAAAGCTGGGATACCTCAAGGAAGCGTACTCGGTCCAGTTCTTTATACTATTTTCACATCAGATATGCCAGTAACTGAAAATATACTTATTGCAACATATGCTGATGATACCGCTTTTCTTGCATCAAGTTATTCTCCAACCGAATCTACCTCACTAGTACAAATTGCATTGAATTACTTGCAGGTCTGGTTAGACTGCTGGACGATTAAAGTTAATACCAACAAATCTGTACATGTTTTATTTACACTACGGCGAAATGACTGTCCTGACTTGCAGATCAATGGAAACATTATTCTTAAATGTAACAGTGTAAAATATTTAGGCTTACACCTAGACAAGCGATTAACATGGAAGTGTCATATACAAGCTAAAGCTAACCAATTAAAAATTAAAACAAGAAAACTTTATTGGTTACTTGGACCTAAGTCACCACTTTACCTTGAAACCAAATTATCATTATACAAAGCCTTATTGAAGCCAGTATGGACATATGGCGTACAACTTTGGGGAACAGCCTCTAATTCTAATATAGAAATCTTACAAAGATATCAGTCGAAAACCCTTCGAT
This sequence comes from Anastrepha obliqua, assembly GCF_027943255.1. Lineage (NCBI taxonomy): Eukaryota > Metazoa > Arthropoda > Insecta > Diptera > Tephritidae > Anastrepha > Anastrepha obliqua. The sequence continues at coordinate 93,028,760 of NC_072893.1, read as the reverse complement.
TGATAACGAGTGCACCCTGGTTCATTACCAATAAAGCCAGTCATTCAGACTTACATATTCCTTTCATAAAAACTGAGATTAAAAGATTCAGTACAGCATATTTGCAAAGGATCAGCTATCATGAAAATCCGCTTGCAATAACTCTCTTAGATGAAATCAATGAAATAATAAGACTGAGAAGACAACATGTTTTAGATCTCCCATTTCGTACCTAATCACTATTTATTAATAAGTTTACAACATATTCATATAACGTTATCACATGTATAGCCTTAACTTGGTATAAATATATGTATTACATATGAGTATATTATTATTGTTTTCACTGGAGATCAATAATACATGTCAAATAACCACAATGTTATATAATTTGCTTATTGTTCTTAGAATAGATTGCAAATAAAAGTATTAATAAAAAAAAAACTATTTTGTTATTTTTGTTTTGCAAGTAAGCTACCGTAAAATTCGTTTCGCCGCTGAATTCGCTTTCCGAACTTCACTTCCTCGGGAGTTCGCATTGTCGCATTTCCATCAAATGTTTGAGAGGATTTGATTTTTAAAAACGTTTGTATAGATTTTCTAGTATATTTAATTTTTATTTTAAACTATTTCTTCTCTTCTAATTCTCGTTGAATTTTATATCGAACATCAATTTGTAAATTCAATTACTACATCCTTCATTTTACGTAACTCTCATAATATTTTTTTGTTAATTTTATAATGCTGGTAGTTTTAAAACTAATTTTGTGTTTGGAAAACTTTTTTTAATTATTATTATTTAGCAGTTTTCTTATACTATTCTGTCTAAATACTAAGAGCTGTCCTATGGTCCACTATGAGACTAAAGACTCTTACAGTCTACAAATTACTTTTCTTTTATTTTTTAATATTTTTTCGTATTTCGAATTAACCAACACTCATTTCAGGAATTCTATCAAATCAATAACATTTTAACCGATTATTTTAAAATTTATGGCATTCGAGGTTGCCAATTACTATGGTAAAGTGTAATTTTATAGTAATTAAGTAACTTTAATAACTTTATAATTATGCTATTTAGTATTTTAGTGCGCGCTCTTCGTGGTGTAGCAAAATTTCATGTACGAGTATTATCAACATATGAAATTTAGCTTCCTTCTTCCTTAAATGGAGGGATTATTAAATTTTTTATTTTATTTATTTATTTCTTTAAAATTGTTTAAGTTTGTATCACTTCAAATATTGATAAATTAATAAAAACGCATGTTTATGTAGCTGCTTAAAAAGTTTCCCACACAAAATTTCCCAAGGAATGCTCCAATATTTATTATAGATTTAAATAATTTAAGCGGCTCGGAGCAAAGCGTAATCTGTGTGCAAATATTTTTCGTATATAGCAGGGTGCATTTTTGATTTCAAGCACTTGAAGAAAGTGAGAAAATAAATTAAAACAAAAAACCCCTACGAAATTTGGCAAGTGAAATTGATAAACTAAAGATTTCTTATCGCTATTTGAGTCAAATATCGCTGTACTGCGATTTTAAACTTTCTTTTGGACAAAAGTTTTGATAGTTGGTCCTACTTAATTGCGGCCTTCTAAATTCAATGGTGCTCTCCGTTTTGTAAAATTAGCGCCAGTTTTCCAGATAACGGTATTTGAAAATGTCTCTTGTGGACGGAACCAACTTACCACATAAATTTTTAAATCGAAAACTACTTAAAGTTTAAACGTTCCAATACATTTTGTTGCATGCTTTCCGCAATTTTTTTTTAATTTTTTATGTTTTACTTAACAAATTTGCTAAATCTCAAAGTTCTTGTGCCGAAATTTTGCACTAGTCTTTTTTAATATAACCTCAGCTAATTCTGAAAATCGTCAAGATTGGAACTCAATTGATGTAAGGTGGTTTTTAAACGGCAAAACCGAGGATGCCATTAAGTTTAGAGGCGCCAATTATGTGAGAATATTTATCCAAACCTTTACCCAAATATCGAACACCCATACACAGTTTATTTACTTATACGTAGGAAAATTCCAAATATTAAATGAGAATATAAACTGGAGGATTATCATTATTATGGGCTATAATAAATAAATATCAAAAATATTGATAGGAAGTGCAGTATATATATATGTATATTTCATATTCCCGCTCTCACATGTTGAGGGGAAAGTTAGGGCAACTGACCGTTTCCACGACAGTCGGTTCTACGTTACCGAAACGACCCGGATTTATCGTTTCCACGACAGTCGGTTCTACGTTACCGAAACGACCCGGATTTATAACCGGCCAAGGACTGTCACTCCAGCAGCATTCCCCGTATGTAAATATGGGGAATGTTTATGCTGCTACAACAACAACAAGATGGACTAAATAATCTGGATAATCTACAACGTTCACGTTCGTCGTTGCTCGATGCACGAAGAACACTGAGTTCGCCGAAAGTCTTGAATCTACGGCTTCACATGGGAAAACTGACTGGGTACTGGACTACTGGCCACATGGTCGACAACTTCACAGCACCACATAACGAATTCTTAAAACGCAGTAGAATGAGGGATAATTCATGCTCTGCACTTTGAAGAATACGCTCTACATTTCTGAGGAGGTCACTTTCACTGGGCAATTTAGACATGTTGTGACTCATTAGGTTCGCCAAAAAATCGGAATGGTTTAAAAACTTGTAAGCACAGGTCTGAGCAAATCTTCGCCCGAGCAGCACATCGCATCTTATCTAACCGAATCAAATATTGTATTTAAAATATATTTAACTATAAGCAAAAGCGTCGTTGGTTTGTATAAATATTTAAATACCTAGAGTCCAGATATTTTGCTCATCTCACCTGTTCGTCTCCGGCTTCGGGTACATATTTTACCGTCGGGTACTCGCAGGTAGTGCCTTGCGGCCTGCTTCTACTGGTCGTAGAGGGTTAAGAGTTTCTATACAAATACCTGCATAAGGCGGAAAATGAGGATAAGGCATGTGAATAAGGAAGACAAAGCAACTAATAAACATTTAAGTATGAAACACGTAAATGGCTTTAGCCAAAGAGGCAGAGGCCAGTAGAGTTTGAAAGTTGGTTTTGCTTAACTTCATTTAATTTTTTAGCTTATATTAATTACTGTCTATTTTTGACCACGTCATAATGATTTAGAAAGTACCAGAGAATATCAAAATAATAAGCATTAATGCCTAAAAATCACCGACCAGCTTCAAGTTGCACTGTGTCACGCTCGTACTCACACATGCGCACACACTGGCATACAAAATAAACGCTAATAAAAGCGACAAGTTGAGAAAAATTAAAGCCCAACTTCTAACCATCTCAATTTAGGGCACACACACATCGGTCATTCAGTTGGTCGTTCTGCATCGGCGTTAGGCACCGCAGCGAACTGACGCACTCTCTGAATGCCACATCAAAGTACAGGGCAGTCCAAGAATGAGTATTAAGTTGTATTTTATTATTGTCCGTCATTTATTTTAAGTTGAAATTATAATATATTTTTTAGTCGTATGGTTATTTTCACAGTGGTAGGTTTCTACTGCTCAAAATCTTGTATTCGAGCAGTTTACACTTTTGCGTAGTGAAATGAGTCACAGTACGACGTTGAAAATTATTACAAACTTATTTGCTAAGTGAGTGATGTGCTCAAAGTCTGCATTTATTGAAAATAAGTTTTGAAGTGAGCGTCTTATCATCTCGGCGGTTACGTGAGCAAACACGAATTCGGCATCTGGGGATCGAACAAGCCGCACGAGATAGTTGAGAAGCCAGAAGTGACAGTTTGGGGCGGATCTTGGAGTGGTGCGGAATGACATTTCAGTTTCAAAGGCATGTCCCCCGACTTATTGTAAACAAAAATTGAGAACTTAAAACTGGGCGATCTTTGGTTTTGATGGTGCAACCTGTCATAGATGACCATCAGGTAATTGATCTTTTTGGAACTATGTTCGGTAATTATCTATTTAAACGTCTTGGTAGTGTCAATCGACCTCCTCGTATTTGCGGTTTCAGCTCATTGCATTCTCTTGAGAGGTATTATCAAGGATCGATTTAAGCGGACGGTCCACAAATAATTTAAAAACTTACGGGACATTCGTAAAATAGACACTATTAAAAATGCCTTGATGGCGTTATTGCTGAGACAGTGAAATTGTGTGCCATAAATAATGGAAAGTATTTGAGTTTAGTTAGATTTTATTGCTTTTTTTTAATAATACTGGAGTACCCTATAAAAATACATTTAATGTGTGAGGCAAACGTAACACGGAAATCGACATCGCTCAGCCACACAAGAGTATGCGTTATCTATCGCTATGCGCTAACGTTCCAATGCGCATGCGCAAAGACAGTAAGACTCTTGCTTGCTTGTCAATTGGCTTACTAGTTTCTTGGCCGACTCTAATGTAGGCAAATATACAGTATGTGCGTACCTGTGAAACACACCAACAAGTGCAATAAATACAAGGGCATATGCTGAGTAGTGTAAAAGTGCGCCTGCCTGATTTTGTTTTCATTTTTGTCTACAGCAAATACTTTGCGGCGTTTTCTATGTATTATAATTAACTATTTTCAAACTGTCATTCCACTGTCCCACGTACGTATAAATAAAAGAGACAACAGCATTAGAATAAATACCTATGTAGTTGTGCGCCCCACTGCCGCCCTTCTACTTATACCATAAACTCTGTTATCTTACCTCCAAGCCATTCGCTTTAGACGCCGCCATTCTTAACTTGGCTTGACTGACTCAGCTTGCTTAGGCCTGGTTGCCGCTCGTAGACAGGAAATTTAACAAGAAACTCACTAAGTACTCAACAATGGCAATAATAATAACGAAAACACACACAAACATATAAATATGAAAAAATGCTCTTAAATATTTGCTCAGCCCGCTTTTGTAAGCCATGTTGTAGGGTACCAACGTCCATCATGTTTTGTATTTACATATGTATGCATATTAGCGATGCATATTTTTCCGATTTTTACAATGGTGGTATTTTCGGGATCTCGATATTATAATCAACAATTGTAATTATAATCCCGTGATCCCGAGATTTAGAAATTTTTTATTTTGCAATCACTTAACTCGAAGAAATTGCAACAAAGTAAACTAATGCACGTATTTGTGGTTAAAACAAAAAATGAAGTAAGTCAGTGTAATTTTTAATTTACAACACAGGCACACATACCTTGGTGGGTTGATTGGTTGGTTGGTTTAAGGGTGACCCCGCATTGGAGTGCTACATAAACCGCAAGTTGGGTCCGTTGTGTTGCTCTAGAGCTCATTATGTTATATGATTTTCCCACCTAACCGAGATTTTTACTATAGATTTTGGTCCAAGATATTAATTCGTTTCGAGAATTTAATGAGAGATTCGATTTTCAGGTCCGAGAGTACTGAAAGATTGTCAATTGTTGGAGAGCCTAGAAGAGCGAGTCGACTTCTGGCTAGGCCGGGACAACTGCACAGCAAATGCCTGCTCGATACTTCCTCATCTTCGTCCTCGCAGTATATGCACAGGTCGTTTTGAGGAACTCCGAGCCGACGTGCGTGAGTGCCCGGTGATAAGAGATATTATGTGCCTTAGTTCGTGTTTCGAAAGACTTATAAGGGTTTTTGTCTGTTTCAGATTGTAGGATACCTTACGAGGAAAAAAGTTCGTCGTACACCCCTGAGTCCAAAGTAATTTCGAAAAAAATGTAGGGCTCTTTTTTTACATTTTTCGGCATTTACAATATGATCGAAGTTTTTGTGTCGAAACAAAACCACTTTTCTTTTGTTTGCTCCCAAGTTCATTGCCCTCAAGTATCCCGTACTGGTATCTACTTACTCACCTGTTCTCAGTTTTTACCATCCTAACGTACCAACCCAATGACAGTAAAAATCATTAAACTTTCGCTGTGAAAGTATTTTAATTATTCCAGCGGAAGTATTAAAAAAAAACTTGATTGTCGAATGTAGGGATCGCCTTTTTTTCATTTTTTGTCATATTTCACCGTTTACTGTCGCATCTTAGAATATGAAATATCGATGTTTTTGTCACGGGAAAAATACAAAAAAGGCTTTAAAAACATCTTAATTGTCTTCGAATCGAAAAATTTCCTTAGCTTTAATAATTTACTGGCATTAAGGTAGTACGTTAGGGTGGTAGGAACACTGATTTGGTTGGTAAGTACTAGAAGGGGACTTGAAGTCAATGAATTTTGCAACAAAGAAAATTGTCCTCCCTAGACAAAGTCATATATCTTGACGAAGATTTTAAAAAAATTTAAAAAGTGCAAAAAAATCATTGTTTTTCAAAATTACCTTGTAAAAATACTTCAAACACAGTGGTGCATGGCGATATTTTTTTCGGCGCGGTTTAATGGATATGTGCATATGCATCTATGTTTGTTGTTTCTTTTAATTCCACGAAAATTCCGGTACTGTTGGCTAATAATACCGAAATCACGGGATTGACATCCGCATGCATATAAACTTGTGTCGATTTCCTGAGAATTCGACTTGCTTTGTGTTATATTAGATCTCCTTGTATATTTTTCATTTAATTTTTTATTTATTTTTTATTCCTCATTTGCACTTAGATATTTACGAAAAATGTTGGTTATTTAATTTCTATTGAAATATGTACATTTCATGCTTCAGCATTGGTTGTTGTCGCTAATTTCTTTTAACTGCATCGGCACGCTCTGTCCGTCCGCCCCTAATCATATGTCAATAATTTGCATTTTTCCAACAAATACTTATCAGTCATCGTTGGCCAAAGTTTGCTGACATCGCTTGAAAAGTAAGGAGTCGCAGAATATACTTATACATACATACATACATACATATATATTTAAAATGCCTTCTGCTTGTTTTTGTTACTGCATTAATGCTTTCATTAGTGTTTATTTACTTTTCCATTCATTTATTCAAGTACATATACAATCGGCCATTCACTGCTCCCCAAAAATTACGTTGTATGTATGCATGTGGGGCTGTGTGTACATGTGCCGGATCGTGCGCCAAGCACAGGATCGCCATCACGCCTGCGCCAAAGCCCACCGTCGGTTTGTCATCGTTCGGCAGCCGTCAGTCATCAGTTTTTCAGCCTTCAGCACTCAATCGCCAAACGTTGCTACTACTGAGCATTCAATAGCCGTCATTGTTTCGTCCAGAACAGCACTCTTTGGCTTTGGCGAGTGATGATGAATACCCGGCGATAGTGTGTGCAAATAGTCACGCTTATTCTGTTTTCTTGATGGTACATATATTTTGTTTACTCACATGTATCGATACATATCAACACACACGTATTTATTTATGTGTAAATGCCTCTTGTAAGCACTTTTGTACTCATACTTTTATGCAAACACATATTTCCTGACATTTCTATTTTCGTTTTAATTCCTTTGATTGGTGCCTCATTTTTTCAGTGTTTGCTTATGCCTAGTTTTTTTTTTTTTTGTTTTTGCCTCGTACCGCTTAATCCACTTTTCAAATATTTGCCTACCGTGGACGTCTGCTCTAAGCCTCTAACATTCAACTAACATTTACCAACTGTCACTTCACTTGCTGATTTCCGTCTAACAGACCATCGCACAAGAGATTCTTTGTTCCACAAATATCTCTGCGAAAATGCATCGCAGACAGTTGAAATGGTCTGTAGCAACTGGTCAAATGCTGTGATGATGTTGTTGTTGCTTTATCACAGAGCGTGAATAATTTTTGCTTTTCGTCAGAATTGCTTCTGCTTGCATTGCAGATGTGCCACCAAAAATCATGGAAGGCCAAAGACATAATCGCAAAAGTACAATTTCTATAGCTATGTGTGTGCATGTATGTATGCGACACGCCTCCTTTTAAATTATGCCATTATGATAAGGTACAACAATACTGTGACCACTGTAGAGGAGTGATTTGTGCGTTCACATTATTGGACTGGTTCTGGGTTTGATGCCCACTGTGCACATGAAGCATAAATTTAATCACCTTGTCGGAAGATTTATAATTTGTGCAAATTGCGTCGTACGTCAATCAGAATTGGCACTTGCAAAGTGGACAGCTGCAATATACAAACAGAGAAGCAATGCAGCGCATAAAGATCGAAATAAAGATTTCCTTCACTCAAAAGCATTTTTTCATTTCGTAAAAAAAGTTATTCAAAAACATATTTGGATAATTCATTTTGAGCCACGTGGTGTAATCAGCCTTATCGCGGAATACATCGTAGCATGATTTTAATAGATTCTACGAAAGAGACGTAACTGAGCTCGAAGCTCCACTTCGCACATCCAGAATTCATAGTTTGGTACTCAGAGATTCGTGACGCCTTTCGAAAATTTTTCAAAAAAGTAGCTACGGCGTGTTTTGGTTGACTATTAAATTTAATAAAAATTTGTTTTAGAGAAATTGGCTCGAGTGTGATTTTTGAGGTCAAAAATTTTAATAGCGCGTCATCAATCCGCTGCCAATGTGGCAAAAAGAGGAGATAGACAGTTTTTGGGAGCTGATCTGTTTAATAGAAATTTTGCAAAAAAAAAACAGTATTTAAAACTTGTAAAATTATATATTTTAGCAACTAAGAATTTTCCTTACAAAGTGTCATCCATTTCCAAGAGTTTTAAGGCATCTCTCAATGTTTCCCGCTGCATTTAAGAACTCTTCAATTTGGATACTTTTATTCATCCAAACATTTTTGCGACACTGCCAATGTAATTCATTTTATTCGCAAGAAAAAGAAAATAATTGCAAAATAACACTAAAAAAATAATTTTAAGCTAACTTTTGTTACTTCGTGCCAGCTGGTATCGCAACATAAAAATTGCGCTTTTGAGTTTAGCAGCACTTTTTTTGAGTTCCCTTGGATTTAATGATAACAAATAATTCGTAATCGTTGTATTTGTAACTAGACTCAGTGATAAGGCTGAATGTATTCCATTTATTGAAATTAGGCAAACAATTTATTCTAATTTAGTCCGAAAGAACCACTTCAAGAGGAGTAAATGCGTGGAAGACCTTAAATTACAACCTTTGGGATGCTCTATTAGCTGAATATACCACGAATGAAGAGCGTAAGCTGTCTAAAAGAGTTGGACAATGATCTACTTTTTTTCAGCATGCCATATCTGATTACTAGTTTGCTAAACAAATAGGAAGGGATTATACGACATCACTTCACATCTTCCTGAATTGTGCTCTTCTAAAATTATTCGTTTTAAGGTCAACAATAGAAACAATAAATTATAGCTTTTAGCTTTTTCAATGGGATTTTTGTTCCATAAGTTTTCGATAATCTTGTTAAAATTACCTTATTTAAATCCTTGTGTATTCGGTGACGTAGAACCCACAGTATTTCCGTGATTGCGTCAATGAAAATCTTGTATTCACAAAATTGAGTGTCATTGCTACAAAAACGTTTACAATTAATCTCGATTTAAAGGGAAGCTCTTGAGACATTTACAAAAAGGACTTGAAATTAAAAAAAATATATATTTTTTTAATTATTATAGAATACTTTTTTTACCTACATAGTTAAGCACTGTAAAGAGAATAAACGGGAAAGATTTGACGTCCAAGTGACGCCTTTTTAATTCGTTTCTACTCACCATTTCAAAGGCTTTGATTTTATTGTAGTTTGGTTTATTTCACTTTTTTATTTTGATTTAATTATTTTCATTTCTAGTTTCACTTTATTTTATTATATTTTCTATTAATTTTGGTTTCTTTTTAATAAATGTTTGTTTTGTTTTTAATTTGTATTTCTAATTTTTAAATTTTTATTTCATATCTTTTTTTTTTAATTTTTTTTTTTAATTCTTTATTTTTTTATTTTTCTTTTTTAGTTTTTAGTTCCTTTTTAGCTTATTATATTTTCTAATAGTTAAGCTTTTCTTTAACTCATTTTTCTGTTTTTTTATTCTTCTTTTTTAATATTAAATATTAATATTTTAATTAATATGTTAATGTTAATATTTAATATTTTACATATTTTTAATTAATATATTAACTTTATTTTATAATATTTTCCAATAGCTTAGTTTTCTTTTCTTTTAAATACAAAAAATTTGTTTTCTAGTTTTTATTTCAAATTTTATTTATTTCTAATTTTTAAATTTTTATTTCATTTCCATATTTCTTATATTATTGTTTTAATTCTTAATATAAAAATATCTGTATGATTAGTTTTTTATTTCTAGTTTCTCTTTAGCTTTTTAAATTTTCAAATAGTTTTGGTTTCTTTTTAATTAATTTTTCTTTTTTTTTATTCTCAATTTTTAATTTTAATTTCTTGTTTCACTTTATTTTATAATACATTTTAATATTGTAGTTTTGGTTTCTCTTTTTTCCAATACAAAAAATGTGTCTTTTTTCAATTTTTATTTATAATTTTTTAATCTGTATTTCATTTCCATATTTTTTTATATTATTTTTTTAATTCCTAATATTTATATTTTTATGATTAGTGTTTTTATTTCTAGTTTCTCTTTAGCTTATTATATTTTATAATAGTTTTGATTACTTTTAATTCATTTTTCTTTTTTTATTCTTCATTCTTAATTTTTTATTTAGTTTTTGTTTATATTTTTATTTAATTTTTTGTTTGTTTTATTTTTTTTTATTTTTGCTGCTCGCTATTAAATATTACTAGTCCTTCCGTTGTAAATTTGAATGAGAATTCTGCACTCGGCTGACACTTCCCTTCAACTTTTTCAATTATTTATTTTTTTTTTCTTTTTTTTTGTTAATTTTTAATTGAAGTTTGTCAATTGCCCAAGTTTTGCAACCCACACACGCTCTCTTTATTCATTTGTATGTAGCGGTATTTATATATTTAATTCCAAAAGCTTCCGAGCTGGTCCGTCTAACCGTCTATATGTCTGTCCGTTTGCCTAACTTTTTTATCTAGTGAACTGCTGCACTGCATTGTTCAATTAATTAAAAAATATGTACATACACACATATTATTGTAGATATGTGTGCATGTATTTATCTATGTATGTGAATGATTGTGTGCGTCTTGTAAATTTGCCACCGCATTACGTGTATTGAGTAATATAGGAGTTACTATTATCCACTTACGACTACAGACATATTCGTACTTTGCTATGTCGTTATGTGGTTATGTGGCTTTAATTTTTATCGCATTGTTGTTATCCACAAATGTGAACTCACGACGCGTCGCCGGTAAAGTTGCACAACTGCAGAGGCAGTAGAGTTGAGACGCGGGCATGTCCGCAGATTGCCGATCGCGCCAGGCGACATAAGGTAGCTAAGGCTAAGTACTATTTACTATTGTAGCCCTGGTATAGTGTTAAATATATATACACACACACACATGCACAATGAACCATTCACATGCATACATATATACACAATGTGCACCGCAAAGGCGTAGGTGTAGCTCGGTTGACAACGGAAAATTCGTTACGCTCATCAGTAGTCAGTAAAACTTCGACTTCTCATATAATCCGTTATTTCTTTCTGTAAGCTCTCAACCTAATCATTCCTCACAGGAATTGCATCTCAGATTATTTTCCTTTTGCTTTTCGGTTTAGCGATTCGCGTCCATAATCTTTCCTCTTTCACTGTTTCATAACTTTAACAGTAGATACAGTACACAGTCAAGGACCCACCTTGCCCTCTATGCCAACCTGTCAAAACAGCGTAATGAGTTCTGTTTGTGACTATCATCCCTGCCTCGTTGGCGATAACATTACTTTGATGCTTATCAGCAGCTTCGGTGGCGAGTTGGAATGCACAGCTGTGCCGCCTCGTCGTCGATCGCTCAACAGACGCTAAGACAACAATCTGGCAAAAATCTCGGCCTGTAAAATTTACTACTACTTTTAGCAGCGACTGTGTGCCACGCTAACCCTTTGTTGGCTGCGCTTATTTCGATTGTGAATTTATCGCGCCTATTTTATCTGGCTTTCGTTCCTACGATACCATACTGACACTTTATGGCTGGCTGTCTGTGTCAATTGTGGCAATTGTGGCAGCACGAATTGTCGGTTGACTTTGCCGAAAATGTGATAAGCCGCTGCAACTTCAAGCGGTCTTTATCTGGCTTATATCTGCGCCTGCCGCTGCTGCTGCTCCTGCTGTTAAGTTTGTCATTTCGGTCCATTTAGTTTTGTTTCTTGGGCTGCCTCTTTGCTGGGCTTGACACAATGGCCCGCTGTGCCATTAAGCGGAAAAATAATTGGGCCTTAAGCCATGCTGCCCAACTATGTGGTGGTCCTTGCGCTTGTGGTTGTTGTTGTTTCTTCATTTGATATGGGATCTAGTAGTGATTGTTGTATGCCCTTCGAATCCTACTCCCTTCAAAAATGTTTTTTACTCAATACCTTCAATCGATATTTATAAAGCTTAAGCATTTTTGCTTTTCAATTAAATAATTTAGGTTTCCAGCAATCACCATTTCAGTTACTGATTTTTGTTGTTGACCATCACAACTTGGCGACTCACTTCTCATTAAATTAAATGCAAGTAAAACGCTCATAATTGGCTGTTGACAATTTTTTTAGTTGATCTTTTTTCTTCGTTTTTGTTTTTTTTTTTCACTTTTGTCTCTATTGTTTTTCGCAATTTATTGTATCATTCTCATTGCTCTTGTTATTGTTGTTGTTACTTTTTTATTGGCTAACTTGCGCGCTCATTTTCTGGCTATTCGCAGCTTGTGGCCGCGATCGCACAACAACACAACCGTACAACCAGCCAATATACCCGCCAATACAAACACTCTTCAAAGCAGATTGATCGCCAGGCGCTGATAGTTCTGGTTGTGGCTGCGCTTTAAGGTAACGACAGCAACAACTGCAATAACAACAAAAGCCGCAACAAATACATTGCTACAACAGCGTTTTCAGTTTTCGCGATCCGTATGCGCCATCCTCGTCGCCACTGATTGGCTCAATTGCTGTAGCCGCCGCTGTTGATATGTTGTTATTTTTATTGTTGTAACGATTGTTACTGCTTTTGTTGTGGCTGCTCTGGCTGCCACACTCCACTTTGGCTTTGCGCGCGCGCATTTTTTGGTTGGGACGACTTTTCCCCCACGACTTTTAAGGCGACAGCAGTTAAGGTTTTTTGGTTGGTTTTCACTATTTTGCAGAGCGCATGCGCAACATTGCTGCAGCATTTTTTCGATATTTCGCTTGAAAGCGCGTTGTTTGCTTATAATTTTTGATTTTTCCTGGCGTTTTGAGTTTTCAGCTTTTTTTTGCTTTTGTTAACTTCTGCTTTTTGTGCAGCTTGTGCTAAAACAGTAGCTGTCATGGAGGCTCTTAGTAATTTAACAATTTTGTTTTACATTTATCTTTGTGCTTTATGTGTTTTTAGTTTACTTTAATCTATCTGTGTATAATATTGTACAAAACAACTACAAAAAGTACTAAACAAGCATTTAACTGTTGCATGAGAAGAGAAGAAGCGATGATGGGGCTACAAATGCGCCTGGGATGGGTGCCTTACTAAGTTATTTGCTGAATATTAAGCAGATAAATTTTCAGGTGTATGGAATAAATTGCAGAGGATGGGTAATGAAAATTAGGCTTTTGTGAAAAACACAATTCGTTAAAATGAGCACAAAACTAATCATCCAACTTTGTTTTTGAATAACTTTTTTACTAAATAAAAAAAAATGATTGCGAGTGATGGAAATCTTTATTTCGACCTTAACGCGCTCTATTGTTTGTCTGTTGCTATACCGGAACTGTCGAGTTCTAGTTTTGATTGACGCACAACGCCATTGCAAATCTATAAATCTTTCGATAGGGTGATTAATTTTGGGCCACCTTGTACTAACTGCGTTTGCTACCAAAAATCGTTCCTATGACGAATTGTCGAATTAGTGTAGTAAAAACCAAATAATGAAAAAAATATGTAGCAACAGAAACATGTTATATTTTTTATGACAACTATGACATCCTCTGCAATGATTTATGTGTGTATATCTCGGGATCCATGACAAAACTTCTCTCTTTGTTTCTAGACTATTAATCATTCATGACTTTAACAATTTAATACCAATTGAATAAAATGTGAAAAGATTTTTAGAACCGTCAGAATTTAGTGATGTATATCTGCGGATGCCGTAGACGAATGGGTTGGTGCGTGACTACAATTACACCATTTTTAATCGCAATTCCTAACAGTTATATGTGAAAAACTACATCATTTAAATGTCCACCATGAGAACGTCTGCAGGTAAAATCTGCCAAACAGTCTATTCGTGAATGCCCAATTGTTGAGAACGACGAAATATCGAGGTTTCAGTTTTGCATTTTCTCTTAAATTTTTAATAAGTTTTATTAACTCTTAAAGCACTAAATTTTCAATAAATAGCATTAAAAATTAAAAACCATTTTGTTTATCCTTCAACCTCGTTCTTCTAGCTATTTTATGAAAACGTAAAAAAATAGTTGAACTTTCCTTCTATGAAAGAAAGCAAACCAATGGATACCAAAAAAAGTATATGTTTGTCCTGGCTTGTTTTAAGAGTACCCGGTGGTCTAGAGCACGAAAATTTCACCTATTTTCAAGATTTTTTTTTTTTGCCATTAAAAATTTAAAAAACGATGTTTCAACTTTTCGGGCTTATTAGTACGTTTATTGAGCATACAAAAAATTTTTTTTTTATTTTTGAAACAATATTTATTATTATAAAAATGACGCTGAAGATGACCCCCTCGAAAAATCGAACCCGGACAGATGATTTCAAGACTTCTGCCCATCTGAAACACAAAATTTAAGAAGATTCTTAATCAGAAAGAGTGCAGTTATAGTCGGAACTAGAACAAATTGAAAAAATGAAAAATTGACAAAATGGCGCACTTTTGAAAAAAAGTTCGTAAAATCGGGGTTTTTTCACTAGTTTTTTAGTTTAAAAAATAGGAAATTATCTAAATAAAATTATGATTCTAGTTCCGACGATAGCGATACATGTTGTGAACAACATATCCAAATTTCAAGTGATTTGGTTGAATAGTTTTTTTTGTTTTCATCCCCGCCGTGCCCAACAAAGTCATTTCAAGATAAATGAGTTTAAAGTTTGAGGTACAGGAGCGCGCGGACCACTCTCTACCTAAATAATGGGCTGTAGAATATAGGGAATTTCCGCATGAAATTTTGGCAGTATATTCTTAAAAGCCTATATTTCCGAAATATTGAAAAAACAAAAAAATCGATTTTTTGAAATTTCTAGACCAGAGCTTTAAGAGAGTTATTCTCAGTATGCAGTGCATGCATAGTTTCACGTGCATATAATATTTTTCCTGGATGGCAAAAAAGTAAATTTTTGTCGCATGGTGTAATAAATCAATTACAGGCTTCTGATTAATTTTTAATAGGTAGTAATAGCCAATGAAAGTGGGTACCTATAAAGCTACCCACTTCAACTGTCATCATTAATCATATTTTAAGCAAAAAAATGCAACTGAAATAAGTGGTTTTCATACTCAAAAATATAATCATAAGTTGCCCTAAGCTGTATGGAAAAAATTTGCAAATTTATGCAAAAAGGGCACCAATTTATATATATACATATATATATATACATTGTACGTATATACATACATACATACATAAATATAATAACTCAGACACACTAATGAATATGCGTCAAGCAATTTATCACCGAAATACCTGGCTACTGATTGTCTTCGCCGAGTTGACAGTTCAACGTTCTTTTTAATTTGACTCTATCCAAAAAAAACTACAACAAAAAACACCAAAAAAATTATATCGCATAAAATACAAACAAAGAAATAAACCATGAAAGCCAATAGGCCTGAAGCTGAAGTACTGTCATTCATCCATTCAACAACAGGTTATAACTTCAGTTAGCAAGTTAGAAGAAAATAGGCATTAAGAAAAACGACGGAAAAACAAAAAACTACATGCGAAAAAAACTCAAAGAAGAACTGGAATTTAATAAGAACATAATTTTCTTGGTTTTTATTATTTCTTTGCTCATACAAACAACCTATCTCCTATACAAACACATACAGGCATGTGTATATACTTATCTATGTAGGTGTGAGTACATGTTAAAATTTCTGAAAGGAAAAAAATCTCTGCATATGCGCACCTATTGCTGCCAACCAAAAACACTTTTCCATTAAATTCGTAGTGACAAAAAATTTATGAGCCTGTTTGAAAGACAAACAAATGACAGTAAAATAATGTGCTCAACATTCAAAGTAGAAGCAAACACATGTATGTATGTATGTATGTGCATGTTGTTGCTCTTGTACATATTTCCCCCTCTTACCATTTCAGCACTCAGTGCGCCTTGGCATTTCCTATAACACTCCGCAATTCACACTCTCTTTTTCGTTCGTTCGCACTCGCATTTCCTCCCTCTCAACTCACCCTGCATTCGGAGTTTCAAATAACCGACAATTTTTTTGGCAACGAAAAAAATTCTTTCCGAATATTCCTTAAAGTGTGACAGCTGTGTCGACTGTCACACACATACACTCACTTGTCCAGATGTGTGTACATATATGTATGTATGTATGTACACTCATGCAAGTATGACTTGCTCATCGCCACAATGCATCGAATTAATGCGCCAAAGCGTGTAAAAATTTCCGTTCAGCCATAAAGTACCTACTAAAGCGGCTCTTCCATCAACATGTGTTGATTTTCCTACTGCTACCTACAGCTGTGTGCTTGTCGCGATGTGTGTGTGTGCATTACCTAGACGCAGGCGCAGCCCTCAGTCAACGCAGCAGTATCCTTGTTGGCCCTCATAAGTATCAGCATGACTGGCTTGTGTTTTATTTTATCCATCCTTCTTTGTCCTTTGCTATCGTATCACTCGCAATGCCTAGAAATATCAAATTACGAAAATGTGCACAAAGAAGCAAACGAAAAACACACGTCCACTGCCCCCTGCACTAATGCGCACTCCAAATAGGCCGCACAAGCTCTCTTTGCCGCGCTCTCTCTTGCTTCGTGTTGCTTTCACATATTCTACTTGCTTGCCGCATTTTACTCACATGACAGGCAGTTGTTGAACCTGAACCTGGGCACCGAGTGCTGCTTACACTCTCTTAATGCATTTACTTCATTTTCCATATACCCTGCTTTCTTCAATTCCATTTTACATGCAATTTCAGCCAGTGCTCCGCTTCACTCGTCGCATATTTCCTGTCGTTGTCCTTTTACCTTATTCGAATGAGAAAATACGATTAACCAACAGAGATACGTTACTTTTCCCCTATGACTGACTCGTATAATTCTATAAGTGTTGTTGCTTTGTAACTGTTGTTATTGTTGTTGTCAATATTGTGTATATATTTTTAATTGCACAAAGTCATGCAGGCTTAGAAAATGTATTGTGGTGTTTATTTTGTGTAAGGATATGCCCGCCACCCCAGTACTCAAGCATACTACGATACCTTCTGCTCATTTCTAAATTTAAAAGGAAATATATTCTGAGTAGCAAACACATTCGAAGCATCAGCGTTATATGAATGTGCATTAGTACCCCAGCGCCTCGGCAACACAAAATTTATGGACTTTATCCAATATCATTAAGTAGAGCATTTCGTGTCCACGTTTCTCTTATTAATAGTTTTTTGAAGTTGATAAATTATATACATTTTTGATGCGCTTCTAAAGTACATTGACTTGTTTTTCCTAGCGCTAACTCCAAGTGCATCATCATAGCTAAAATGTATTTTATTTATTTATTTAATATAATGAAATATACTTATAAATAAATATATTACATATTTGTGGCAGCACTAGCAACAATGCCTTCAGCTGTATTTTGTTTTTCAAGCATATATCATATTTTATCCATTCTGTGGCTTCGTGAAAGAAACATTTGGAAATGTTTCATCGAGTAAAAATTTTACTTGAAAAAAAAATTATTTTTAATAATGGTTAATCCGGTCCAGGTGATATTAAAAACTGATATAGTTTAAAAACTATTTTTGAATATTCTTGAACATTTTCATAGATTTTTTCTTTCTAATTTTGTATCTGCAAAATGGCATCTAAATTGTTAAAACTGTCAATTTCGCCCTCGCTTCTCAGAGGTTCTTTTTTATTTCGGTGATTGAACGCTACACTGGCCTGCTCCAGCAGGATGGCGCGTCATGCCACAATCGATCTTTAGCACGCCTAGATCGGTAATCGTGTTACGAATCGTCTCAGCGATACCATTGCCCACCTCAGAGCTACGATTTAACGTCTTTCGACTTTTTTGTGTGGTGCCTTGAAGGGCCGATCTTATGCGAACAATCTATTAATGACTCAGACCCTTAAAGCGAGTATAGAGCAAGCCATTCGTGGGATAGAGTCCGAAATCGTCACCAAGGTCTTAGGAAACTGGGTTAAAGGATGAGCTATTGCGAAGCTAGCCGAAGCAGTCACATGAATGAAATGAAAATATTTATTCTTCCAAATAAACCAATAACTTACTGCAAAAATATATATATTGGGTAGT
Organism: Anastrepha obliqua; assembly: GCF_027943255.1. Classification (NCBI taxonomy): domain Eukaryota; kingdom Metazoa; phylum Arthropoda; class Insecta; order Diptera; family Tephritidae; genus Anastrepha; species Anastrepha obliqua. Next base: position 93,010,322 of record NC_072893.1, on the reverse strand, counting down.
CGAAAAAGTTTTTTCGTATTTTGTCAATAGAAAAAAAAATTAAATTCGGAAAAGTTGAAAAAAAGTTATAGCTGTTCAAAAATGAGTAAAAATAATGAAGAAATTCGCTATATTTTGAAATTTTTGTATAAAAAAGGAAAGAATGCCACGCAAGGCACCAATGGAATTTGTGAAGTTTACGGAGACGATGCTGAATCAGTTCGTGTAGCACAACAATGGTTCGCTCACTTCCGTTCTGGAAATTTCGATGTGAAAGATGCACCTCGCTCCGGTCGACCTATCGTTGAAAACGTCGATGAAATTATGGAAAAGATTGACCAGGACCGTCACATAAGCTGCCATGACATCACCAAGGCACTAAACATTCATCATCAAACGGTTTTGAACCATTTAAAAAGGGCTGGGTACAAAAAGAAGCTCGATGTTTGGGTACCACATGAATTGTCTGTGAAAAATTTAATGGACCGAATTAACATCTGCGATTCTTTGCTGAAACGAAATGAAATCGAACCATTTCTGAAGCGAATGGAAACAGGAGACGAAAAGTGGATCAAATACGACAATAATGTGCGAAAAAGATCATAGTGCAAGGGTGGTGAAGTTCAAAAAATGGTCACAAAGCCAGGATTGACGCCCCGAAAGGTTATGCTGAGTGTTTGGTGGGATTGGAAAGCAATCATCCACTATGAGCTGATCCAGCCTGCTCGAACGATTGATTCTACACTTTACTGTCAACAACTGATAAGATTGAAGCAAGCATTCGAAAAAAAACGGCCAGAACTGATCAGCAGAAAGGGCGTCGTCTTCTATCAGGACAACGCTAGGCCACACACATCTTTGATGACTCGGCAAAAACTAGGAGATTTTGGCTGGGCCATATAGCCCTGACCTTGCACCATCGGACTACCATTTGTTCCGGTCAATGCAGAACTCCCTTAATGGAATAAAGTTGGCTTCAAGAGAAGCCTGTGAAAATTACTTGTCGCAGTTTTTCGCCGAGAAACCACAAAAGTTTTACACTGATGAAATAATGTCTCTAGAAGAAAAATGGCAAAAGGTGGTCGACCAAAATGGTACATATTTGGTTTAATAAAGTTCATTATAAATATAAAAAAAATGAGTTGCAGTTTGATTAGAAATACGAAAAGATTTTTTCGACTACCCAATATTATAAAATATATATATTTATTATATTTTTTTGTGGAATTTGTTGTAGAAGAGACCACTATATGGACCACCCTCTAGTACTACCACATGCGTAATATGTTACAAGAGATATTCGAGTTTACAGCCGTACATCGTACACTGCTAATTTGTTACCAAACTTTTTAGACCATTGCATATGTTTGTGTAGCTATGGTTGTATGTGCCTTCTCACATAAATATGTATCAATTGAAACGATTAGTCCTTAATTTTTCTATGGCTCTGCACACACCCTAATAAGTTACTAGCGAAACGAATAAGTTAATGCACGCCAGCAGCAACAATAATTTTACTTGAAGAGTAATTAAAGTAGAATGTGCTGCGAGTGTGCGCAGTTGGAATCATTTTTTAAAAGAAATATAACGGAAATTTTGGTAAACGTACAACTTATTTCGGTATTTATTAGAGGGAGCATTCAGGCGCCATGGTGTGCCAACGGTTCATAGTTACTTACCTCAAGGCAATTCGATTATTTTCATACATACAAGCAGTCTACACATACATACATACACAAATACTCATTGACTGCACATTTGTTCAAGAGATTTATTCGATAAGCAGTAGTTGGGGTGACGCCTATAAAAACTTTGCACAATTCATGATTGTACATTTTTGTACATTTGCAAAAAGGTGCTTATAAGGAATGCGAATAAGAAGAGAAATAAAAAATACGATTTCTTAACACTAATTTACATTACAAATGAAGTGGTGGCGCTCATAAAAGGCCTACTACTACTTATTACTTACCTACTACTTTGTCACATTCCATTTGACAGGCAACAGCTGGCGGCAGACAGACCGAAGCACACAAGCGACACACATGCGAGACTGAAAAAGCTGTAAGACACGCATGACAGGCAGAGTAAGGCTTATAAAAATTAATACAATAAAAAATGTATTTCAGATTAAAAGCAAACAAAAAAATACACTAAAGACAAAATTCAAGGCTTTTAGTTACATGCCTAAAATCCTACGCTTTTTCCAAACTGCTGATAACTTTATCAATATTTTTACGGCTTTCACAGAAATTCTGTTTTCACGCCTTCACGGCAAACACTGGCACCACACAAGCCAGCGAAGCAGCTAAGCCGACAAGAAAAGGCAGAAGCTCTAAATGTGCGTATGTGTGTGTGTAATTCGAAACAGGCACCAGCAGCTGTACTGTGCCCTTTCTTCTTTGTTTTGCTTTCAGTGGCAATCGACGAACGAATTCGTGCGGTGGCAATCAAAAATCCAAGTTTACGAGTATCTGCCGATGCGGTGCAACTGAGCAGCAGTCACAGCATCTCGGTGCATGCATTTACTGCGGTCTTATTTACTTTTTTTTTACACAACTTTGGGTATGTGTGTATTGAGACGCTGCTGCTCATGCGTGCTAATTAATATGGAGAAAGCAGCGCCATTAACCAACTTCCGTTATGACATTTAAAGACGGGGCGACAGAGAACGCATTACTTGGACAGATGGGTTTTGAATGGATGCATGGGCGAATGGATGTATAAATGGACAGCCATGCAGCCAAATTGTTACCGAAAACAAACTCAAACAAGTAGTCAAATGCATTTAAGTGTTTTGTGTTGTTTTTCTTATTGCTGGTGTTTATGTTTGAGCTAATTAAAATGCGTATAACGGCGGCGGTGATCGAATGATATTTACTTGGGATGGCTACTTCATGAAAAGAAGAAGAAATCCGCTATGTAAATGGAACGGACAGCTCAAAATGAAAATACCAACTTGCAGCACAGCTCCCCTTTATTAGCAGTTAGTGTGCGGGGCACTTGCGTATGAAGTTTTTTGGTAGCATTTATTTCACATTAATATCTGATACGAAGAGAGAAAACATAAAATAAGAATAAAAATATATGCGTGCATATCTATATATGTATGCCTATATACATACATACATGTATACCTGTCAATTGCACTGATTTTAAAGCTGTGAAAAAATTGGCATACATTTTGAATATCATTAATTTTGCGTCACAAAAAATATCTTTAAAGGCGTTTCATTTTTAAGGCGCATGGGTGTCGTCTTTATGCGCTCGGTATCCCGCTGATCTTTGGATATTCTTAATTCACTTTGCTCGCATACAATATATGTATGAACTGCTTGTTGTTGGCGCTTTAATTAATCACATTAGCGTGCTGTCAGCCTATTGCCCTGCTTTCTTTGGCAATAAATTTAATTTTTTTGTTTGGTTTTAGTTGACTTTCTTTCTTTAATTTTTATTTTTCTTATAAAATGTTTATCTTTAAAACCCAATTATTCCAAAGTTGTTGCAATTTTCCTAAAAAGCTATTAATCAAGTTGTAAAATCGTTACAGTTGCTTGCCAATTAATTAACGGCAATCAAATATTTTTTATCTTTATTTTGCTTATAAGTAGGATGTCTAAAGTTAGATTGTGTAAATACATAAATATATGCATAGAGTATAATATAAAAATGGGCATCTGCTGCTTGGAGGCGGCATATATTATATAAGGGGTTCTGAAAAGTGAAGAATATTGAAGCAGCTGGCTGAATTTGAAATACACCACCTTGGTAAAAAAGTTTCCGGCATATATTCAGAAAATTCAAAATCATATTTAATGCCTCCTAAGAGATATTTTCGCCTTCACAGTGTTCTCCATCAATTGCAACGCACTTATGCCAGCATTTCAACCAGCTCTCGAAACATTTCTGGAAGTCTATTTTCGGTACAGCCGGCAGAGCCAACTTCGATTTTTTTTGTACTTCCTTTCCAAATAGAAAATAATCACAAGGAATCATATCAAAAACTCGCGGATAATGATGCCAAAACTTACGCTTCCTTTTTTGACTGAAAACGACATTTTTTTATGTCTTCGTCCATTCGTTCATTCGGAGCTTTACACTCACTCGCCTAATGTCTCGATTGCGTGTCGTACTCATAACCCCGTCTCCAGTAATTATGATGAATGATTCAGCCTTGCTAATCATGTCTTCGGCAATATCAACGCGGTAAATTTTTTGGATAAATGGATCCATGAGTAATGTTCAAGTCATCTGCCAACTCTCTGAGGGTTAATTTGCGTTCATTGATCAACTTTTCTATCTCTTTATTGATGTTTTCATCAGTTTTTATGCCGACGGCATGCCACTACGTTCGTCATCCTCGACGGACTTACGATCACTTCTGAAGCGTTCATGCCACGTAGTAACGGATGGTTTCTTAAGTTTCATCTGTTTGTATCATGACCGAAATAGTTTCTCAATATTGCTAAGGTTTTCGCACCATTGAATCCATTTTTAACACAAAATTTAATACAAACTCGTTGTTATAAATTCAAATCCATTTTTAAAACTTTATAAAAAATCGAAAGCACGTGCAGAGACGACGTAACTCTTACAAATATCAAACAACGGCAGTGCTATTTTGGTGGAAAGGCTAATCGCAGATATGGTAACCTAACAACAACAAAAAAAAACCGAACTCAAATCAGTTGACTTGGAGCGTCTCCGGTTGTTCCGGGAACTTTTTAATCCAGGTGGTATATTAATAAAACCAATACAAATATTAAAGTAATTAGAAGGTTTTTTCCAATATTAAATAAGCATAATAAATTGGTAACTTTATGGGGATACGTTGTTTTTCATATATTCTCTTTAATTAAACTTCGCTTAAATCGAACCTATTTTGCCATGATAATCTCACCGCTCTTAATTTTCTTAACGCTGTAACTGAATTAAGTTAAGTTAACTACACAGGCTTACGTATTCTTCCACATATCAGCTTAACTTAAACTGAATTTTATGTGCCGTCTGTTACCTGCACTATATTTTTTCATAATTTTTTTTATTTATTTATTCTGCACCCATTTCGCATTGATTTTATCTTTATTATCTTTGTTTAATTTAAATTTCCACTCCTTTGTCATTGTATTCGCGCCATGCGGGAGTTTATCCTTTTAGTTTTTCTTCTTCTTCTTCTTGATTTCATTTATTATTTAATCCCACAAAATTGTCACTGAAGTCAACTTGAGTCCAGTTTTGCCTTCACAACTTTTGCTGCTTATCTCTCTATAAGTTTTTTGTTTAATTCAAACGAAATCAATGGACAGCAAGTTACATTTAAAGTCTGCTACTAATTACATGTCTCCGCAAGTTGTTGCAAGTACTTAACTACATTTTTGTCAGCCAACACGCCCATATACGGCAGCATCAACGTGTCACACAGTCTGTCATAAAGTCATATTCATACAATATTTTTTAATTATTGAAATGTCAAGTAATGCCAAGCAGTCGCATCATTGTCGCCCGCCACATACCATGGCGACAACAATAAAAATGCCAGCAGCAAGTAGCCAAGCAGCGAACCACATTCGACAATTGTTGACACAGTAGCTGAGACCACCACCAGTACCTTAAATGGGCGCACCAGCTACTACGCGCAAATCCAACCACGCAGTGATCCAAAAGGAGCAGCAACGAAACGAGATTGTGTGCGTAATTAACGCCAACCTCAGCTCCGCTCTTACTCCATACTCCTAATTGCTTGCAGTTTTGCACGTCCGCACACACTGCTACGCAGAATTGCATGCTACACAGTACACAAATATGCTATACACGAAATTCCCCTGACTCCGTAAGACACTCGAAAAAAGCAACAAAATCAAAAGCGAAGTGGACAATTCACTCATTTAAAATTAATTACATGCTACTAATTTTCTGTGTTAAATTTGCTGTTTTGTCACAAGGTAGCAAGTTGCCGAGCAAAAAAGTGAAGTGAAAAATTAAGAAAATCAGACTTTGAAAAAGAGTTGTTGTAGAAACAGGAATCGAAGCATATGCATGTATGTATAAGTAGAAAGCACTACAGTATCTTAAACTTGCTTCGTTGCATTCGATACGATTTTTCAATTTTGAAAGCAGACGAGTATAAAATTTGTGACGGGGGCCCTCACAGCATTGAGGCCTCTGAAGCAGCAGTATAAATTTCATGCTTTGCTCTTTAGTGCACTGCTCCGCCGGCCGCACTCTGTTCGTCAGCAAATGAGCTTAGGTTACCTCGTTTGAGGGCGAATTACTGGGCTTGGCTCCCTAGCCATTATTGTTCTTGGCCGATCGCATTGTTCTTTTTGCTAACATGCCCTGGAGATACGCGTATCTGATGCTAAACGCATCACAGACTCATCGATCTTTTATTGGACGCAGTAGCCGCCACATGCAACAGAGCAAGATCATACAAACAAACAAAAAGAAAAAACAAAGCCGAAAATCACAAAAAGGGACACAAACAAAAGGCACAAAAGCCCATGAGCATCAGCAAACAAAATACTGGAAAATAAAAGGCGATAAAGAGAAAAGAACACACTAACTACAAAAGTAAAAATGACAATCGAACAATCTTCTTCGTCCGCCCAGCCGCAGTCCGAAGTCCGCAGGCAAAGTGCTGCATAGTGAAGTGACTTCGAGAGAGAGATATGTAGCACTTGTATGCCCACTTGAATATTGATCATAATGATGATACTTGATATCGGTCGGTCTACTCCTTATGTTGTCCATTTATCTGTCCGGCTGTTCGCCTTCCAGTTGGCCTGTCTGTTGCTGACTACTCGTATTGCTGTTCGTATGCTTGAATAAACGTTTCGACCGAGCGATCGGCTGACGTACCAATCGACCGGTTGTATGTTCGTATAATCAAACGGACGTTCGTCCGCTATTTAAAGCCAGTTTGTTTAGGCGCCTTTTCAGCCAAAGCACCGCAACAGCAACAGCTCCATCCTGCCTGCCAGTTCGTCTGTCTTGGCGCGTCTAGCAGTTCGAGCCGCACTCCCACCAACGCACTCCTTACCCACAAATTTCTACATCCAACCAGCATATGCATCTTCTTTACCTGTGCGCTATCGTTGCTTTCCTCTCATACTTTCTCCCCTTCGTTGTTTTCAACGCTGGCAATCGCTATGAAATTTTCCTCTTCTTCTTTACTCGTTTCACGATACCCTTTGCTATATTGTCGTTATGCGCCCACGTCTTTCTGTCGCTTGCAATCTTTCTCAGGCTGCTGGCTGTTGTGGCATCGTGCGGTTTTTATTTTGCCATTTGTTGGTCTCTTTTTGCTAGGCGTCGGTTTGTCGATCGATCGTTGCCCATCCACTTACACGCTGCATATATTCGCTGAACCCCTTTTAGTGAAGTGTTGTTGTACGCTGTTTGTTGTTGCCAATCGATCTCGGCGTTATTGCACTTATGCCGGACACACCTTATACTCGTACTTGTTATATATGTTGTTTAGTTTTGTTGTGCGGATATTTGCAGAGGATAGACATCACAAGAGCAAATAATAAATATGTTTGTATATATTCGGCGGTAAAGGTTGAAATACGAGCTGGGAAAGAGTTCTTTAAGCCCAGCTCTTTAGAGAAAATATATGCGGTCTGAGGATTTGAAGACTCCCTTGCATTAAGTGAAGTTTGCGCAAATTAGTTCAAAGCTTAACTAATGAAGCTTTTGTGGCACATAGACGTAGAACAGACCAACGAAAAATGAATATGTAGATTAACCAGAATTAAGTTGAATGGACTTAGGTCTCAAAGCATAAGCAGAATCAATTCGCTGAGCGAATCCCGTCGGACGAAAGTTCGCTGTCAAAATTAAAACACTCTGCAATGAATCTATGAATGCTATTCCAATCTCTTCCTTCAACAAGTGCTCTTCTTTCTAAAGTTAAAGAGTTTTCGGATCTAAGCGTGGCGAGTCAACTCTGGTTTTATATTCGTAAAACTAATTTGGTATATCTATACTAGAAAAATTGTATATAACTTGCTAGTTCGTTCTAAGCTCGAATATGCATCTTTGGTTTGAAATCAAATGTTTGTCTCTCATTTAAATAGAATTGAAAGGGTACAAGGACATTTTATTCGACTCGCTCGGCAACCTCTTCATTTCTCTGATCCACTACCACCCTACAGAGCTCAGTGCATGCTAACAAATCTGGAACCTCTTGTCAATAGACGTACCTTTTAGTCGTTGATGGTTGCTTTTGATTTTATGTGGTTCTGTTGATTGTCGCAAAGTTCTTGTACAGATTGGTTTTGACGTTCCTCACAAAACGTTTCGATTTTACACTCCATTTAACATCAAATCAATCTATCTAACCCCCTTTTACGAGGGCGCTTTCTGAGTTAAATAGTATTTACAAATAACTCGACCTAGATTTTGTTATTTCGAGACTTCTTTTCGAGTAGTGCGTACGACTATTCATAATAGCTCTATTCCGTTTTAGGAAGTAAGAGCTTCTTTTAAGTAAATATTTGTATCTAGTCTGTAAGACTCCTGTAAGCATAGACTTCAATAAATGAAACTAAACATATGGGTTTGTACACAGCCATTCGTCTGGCCAAATCTTCGCCAACGTAGATATCATGAATAATTTGAATTAATCAAAAAATTTCGAGGTTCATATTTTCGCTTTTGATGCGAATTTCGTTTTGATTCTGTTTTACTGAGCGCAAAGTTCCGACGAATATCATCTGACGGCATCACTCCGCCCGATGAGGTTCGCCCAGCAATTTGATGCTATTTATACTATCACTCACTTCGTTATGTGTAATTTAATTGATCTGGTTAATTCCATTTGTGGCTATCAAAAACGTGGAGTCAGTTGGTAATTATAAGCCACTGGCATCACAAAGTATCCACAAATAAATGATTAAATGTGTACCATTTCGGATGACCGTCGAACCTAACGTTGGTTCATTCCAAAGAGATATATAGCACTTCTTAAGAGAGCGCAAGCCCGATAAAATCGAAGCTAGTCTTTATTGGCTTATCTAAGTCAATCTCGACATAAATAGAGCCGAAGACAACCAAACCAGTGGTCCAAATATGTATCGAATTCTTCAAATGCGATTTATCGGCGAATAATTGCACACCTATTTAAGTATTCCCGATCCTTTTTTCATCAGCTTCTACCACGTAAAGTATGTCAGCATAGCAACTTAAATCGCTGTCAATCGATCAAATTCTTACTCTGCACACGCGCGCGCGCCTTTCTAGTCCCCACAAAAGGCGTTAAGCACCACCAACACTGGCGATCACCTGCCGACTGTCATAGTGCCACACCACATAATACTGACTAATAAATACGCGAGAATGCGAGGTTGGACTTTATGATTCCACAGTGATTTCGCATAAATCATAAATAAACATGACAACCAACAAGTTGCTCCCATCATCAGCATCTACTAAAGCCACACCAGCGGCAGCTCCAATGGCCCATAATGGGCAATTATAAACAAAAATAGGCGCGCACAGAGTAGAGTTTGTTCTATCTACAAGCGACAAAATCTTCGTGGCAACGCGCGTTGCATGTCATTGCGCATCGACAGCAAATGCAGCGGCAGCAAGAAACATTCCAATTTACTGTTATGGACAGCGGCTTAACTTCTTAGTTCGAACGACTAATACAAAAGCATGATTTGATTGAAGTTTTCCAACAATAATGAAGCATTGAAATACATATATACACACATGCATAGTATTAAAGTGCGTCCAAGAGCGCTTGAAGTATTTGGGTAGTTGGCCGACAATGGCTACGAACGCATGGGAAATTTGTGGCACGAAAGCTGACTGCGCTTGAGTGTTGGCTATAAAGTTATGTGATTTGTTGTTGCCGCGTATAAAATTAATTAACAAAATGAGAATTAGTAATTAAGACGAAACACATCCGACATGTGAGAGATTCTTCATGCAAGATTTTTAAATGAAATGAAGCCGAAGCGTTGAAGGAATGAGTTGATCTACGGAACGAAATGAATTGAAAGAAATACACGCGGCCGAATGACAAACAACAAAGCAGGTTGTACCTAGAAAGATATGGTATGTTGTCCGCAGCACGGAGTAGTTAGTTCATTTATCTATGCGTTCGCCTGTCCACTCGTTCGTGCTACAATCATCAAATGTTTGATGTGGCGATTAAACAACACATGCATATACATACAAACATGCATACATCTATATAACGCGGCAGCGTGCGTTCTCCGATCTAGCAAGCAACCAAACAAACGTATGGGTCTTTGGATGTGGCTGAAGAAAGTCAGCTATTCAAGTTGTCGATATTCCAGCACTTACACAACTGGCCCAAACGGGGGCCAGCTCTATCTCAACATTCTAGCCAACTCAGCATTCGCTTGTCCATAATGATGACTCAAATGGAATATCACACGTAAAGATGACAGATTGTTTGCTGAGACAACGGCGCGTCGTATACAGACGCTCATGGTCGTGGACTGATTGGGGACGAGGTGTGAATCGGGAGATCGGAGGCGGCAATGGCGCATGAAAAGTAATAAAAGTAGAAACCTGTGTAGTTAGTAGAAGAAACCGGTCAGGCACCGCTCGCGGTGGGTTGCGTCCCCACCACACCACCTCGTCCACATCTACGCACAATGTCTGTTGCGCGCTGTGGCTCTTACTTTGCTCTGACACTGGCAGCCAGCCAACAGCGAGCAGGTAACAGTCAGCATTTCATAGATTTCCAAGATAGTCGTCATCAACAGAAAGCCTGCGTGCAACAGCGGAAGAGGAAGAAGTAACCTGGAAGATCAACACAGCGTGTGGAATTGATATTGAAAGAAAATGATCGAAATGTACAAACGAAGCAATGAAAAAGAAAATAAAAACATTTCACAGAGACGAGCTGAGATGGTCAGATACTGGCTTGTGAGGAGGTAGAAGGAACGTGTTCGCGGTCCTATATGGATTTGTCGTGGTTGGTTGCAAGTATATACACATACGTGTATGTTTTGAGCTATGAGCTGGCCATATCAGTCGAGATCACTCGCGCATACGCAACGGAGATGAGTACGAGAGACAGGCGTACGAATGGACTGACAGTGAGTTGAATGCTGATGCTGATGTTGAAGCTGAAGTTGTGGTTGATAGCTACAAGCCTTCCCCTGGCCGCCATATGCAGTAATGTTATTAATGATTGCATGTTGCTATTGCTGGTATTTGTGTTGTTATTGTTTGCTATGTGGCATGCTGCTGAAGCGTTCGCTGTCCCGTCGTCATTTCAGTGCACACTCGCACATATCCATTTGCGTTTTAATATGTATTTTTTTCTTTTCATTACCAATTTCATAGCCACAAGTTTTAGATTTTCTAAAGGCTGACAACCTTCGGCCGATCGATTGTATGGTTGAACAGGGAGCGTTCACACACATACGCACATACACATGCTATTCAGAATGAGCTTTTCTGTATTTTAACCAACTTTTCTATTTGTGTATGCTGTTGATTGTCGTTTGAAGTTGTACGAGTAGATACTTTGTTTAGATTTTTGTTCTTGCCTCATATGTGTCCGCATTCGCATGCGTCTTGCTTGTGTCGGCTCAGCTGCATGCACCATGGCATATTAGTTGCACGCGATCGATACAAATACCGCGCAGCATGTCGATTGTCGGCTTTAAGAGGTGATCGAAAGAGGCTTGTTTAGGTATTTAAAATACAGTGGATCGTATTTAGTTTTAAATTTGAATAAAAATAGATAAAGCAATGTAGATATAGAAAAAGTTTAAGCTAAATCAAAGCCCTTAAAAATACTTTCTTTGCTTTTTATTATGTTTGTGACCTTTTAAGGGTGTTTAAGTTATAATTTCTCTTCTTAATTCTCTCTTCTTAAAATTGTTTTGGAGTTTAACATTTTTTTTTATAATTACACCGTTTTCGAATGTTTGGACGAGCTTCTCCTCCGATTCGTGGTGTGCGGCTTGTTGTTTTCTACAAAAGGGAAGGACTTACAGTTTTACGACGCAAATGGGTTTTTATGAGTAGCTCTTTCATGGCAAAAATATCCTCTGAGGCTTGCCATTGCCGCCGAGGAGCGACTGCTTTTAGAAGAAACTTTCTCTCAATTGGTGTTTCGTGTCCAGAGTTTCGAACTGGATACTAAAATGTATAAAAAGGTTTGAGCCGAGACTTTAACTTAAATTAACATTCTCGGAAAGTTTGTAAAATGCTTTTCAACTGAATTACGCTGTTTGTAAACAAAATCACAAAAAAATGCATTATGCTTGTGAACGCTTTTTAGAGCATTCGTGAAATTTTTAGGATTATTTCAGGGATATTTAACACAATAGCACAACAAAGGAATTCTTTAATTTCAGAAAGATGTTTAAAACTACAAAGCTTTTTTGAGCTTTTTTAAGGTTTATATGTCCCGTTATATACTTTAAGTGAGTAAAGTCAGTATTATTATTAGAAGGCCATTACGCATTGCGACCAGAGCTGATCTATTGTGAAAGGCCTATTTTGTAACCCTAGAATTTTAGGCTTTTTAGGAATTTTAGCACAGTTTTGGGTTTGTTGTTCCAAAGATTGCATGGAGATACTACGATACCACCAAGGTGGTGAAGTCTTTGTCTGCCCAACGCAGGACATTCACAAAGCACATGTTCTGAGCTTTTTATGTCCATTTCGCAAAAGCGGCAGACATTGGTCTCGGATAGACCAATATTGTTTAGATGGTACCTCAGGCTGCAGTGACCTGTAAGGTATCCGGTTAAAAGACGCAGATCTACTCTGTTTAGTGAGAGAAGTTTGTCAGATATTCCTTTGTTGGGACTTAGGAATAAAGTCAGTAAATCTAAGGAAGCTTTTATCGTTCTGCTCTTAAAGCTCCTAAAACTCTTATTGCTCTTTGATGCTCTTAAAGCTTCTATGATTTATTTCATTTTGTAGGATCTTATTTCTAAGATACTCTTAACTTCAGGTGAATTTTACAAAATTTATTTTAGCATTCTTAAAGCTTTATAAAATTTAGGAGCTTTTGTAAGTTAGTTACTGGCTGTTCAAAATCTTTTGGAGCAATGTATTTCGTAAATTTAGTTGAATCGTAGAGTTCAAAACAGTTATTTTGAGATGTTTTTAACAGTTGCTCGGGTACATCACATAAAAAGCCCCTATTTATTTGCTTGTAGTTGTTTGTAAAAAAGGCGCTGTAGTTTTGATAAGCTTTCATGAAATTTGTACGATTCGCTAAGTTGGCCTCTATAGCTTTTATAAATATACAGCTCATATGAAGGTAAGTTCACGTCACTGCATTGTGCATTCAATAAAAATTTAAACTGGCTGAATACATACATACATACATACATACATACCAAGTGCCAAGTGCCCGGCAGTTTGGAATTTAAGAATTTTCTTCAGCGCGAAGTAACCAGGTAGAGGTATATAAAAGAAAATTCTATGCAAAAAGTATAAGTGCAAAGGAAATTCTACCAGCAACAGAACAACAAGCAACAGCTATGGCATCTTAACTACAAAAATATGCGAACATAAATGCAACACAACAAAGGCAACACCACAAATTATAAAAACAACAAAAGTAAATGGTAGAACATGGCATTAGCAAAGCATAACAAGCAATGAAAAATGATTAGTTTACTCGAAGGTGAAGGCAAAGAGATCGAAAGAGGACGAAGAAGAAGAGAATAAAATAGAAAAATCAGCCGATGCGGTGTAGCAAAGGTAAAGGTGAAGGCGATGTGGCAGAGGTGAAGGGCAGGTGTGAAGCGCATACACATTCTCGCATATACACAGACACACGTGCACTCTCGGCAGCAAAAGCCAAGAATAGGGAAGAAGAAATCATTAAATACAACGGCGAGATGTCTATATTCAGTGTCACCAGTGGCGTACGATGCCATGCTTTTACCCCTCAAAGCAGAGTGAAGAAGAAGAAGAACTTATTGCAAATGCATTTATTTGTATGCATACTTATATGCTTTGTGTAGGCATAACTAGAAGTGGCAAAAAAATTAACAACTTCTGGCAGCCGCAAAAGAGTGAATGCTTCAATTTAAAATTCAACTTGAAGCGCAGAGGAGAAGATAAAATGTGGCAGTGTTGGCGGGACCGCAGGAGGAAGGAGGCTGGTGAGATGCAAAATTCAATCGATGAAACGATCGATAATAACAATAAAAACCAATACATATGCGTACATTGTCTATATGTATGTATGTGTACTTATTAAAGTACGCGTGCCTGCTTGTGTCGGATGAGCTTTGCGCCGCAACGAGGCGTTGCATTTTCAAGTTAACTTACTGTCAGTTAACGCATTGCAAGCGATTGGCATTTGAGTGTATCAAGATCAGATTTGAAATTGGAATTGAAGTTGAAGTTGGTGTTGGCGTTGTGTAGTGGTGGTGCTTGGCATGGGATGCGTTCCGCGTTAAGGTGCCTGATAACTGGCAGAATAAAATTGTTTGCTTTTGTTGTTGGGGCTTCTGCTTATGCAAGGTATGTTTTTTTGTTGGAGTATCTCGCTCTTACCACTGTCTTACCGCTAATATGGAGTGGCAGAAAATTGCTTTGTAATATATGCAGCGTTGCCAGACTTTTCAAATTTTAGTACACATACTTTTTTCACAGTTGAATTATTAGCAGTGAATTTGTGCCCAGCGCACTGCGAAACTAACTAGTGACTTGAATTATTACTTGTTGTATAGGTGAAGAAACATCGAATCACGAATTATTTGTGCGGAAAATCTTTCCCCTCCTTAGTGATACATTTGATTTCATTTCATTCCTTATGACTAATTTTCTCTTCATTTCATTATATTGGCAGCGCTCTCGGTTTTCCCCTGTTACTTATACTAATCTTATTATAAGATGTTGTTGTCGTGATTTTTGTACTTGCCATCACTTTAAAGTCGGCTTCAGATGCCGCAAGCGATACTACCTTCTATCCAGAGATATAAATACCAACTACTTATAGAAATGCAAAAATTTTACTTCGAGATAAAAATGAAATGGAATGAAGAAGAGGAATTTTCGCGCGATTCCAGACACCAGTTGTGGCAGTGTGGTGCGTGCAGCTGTGCAACAAAGATTGCTGTTTCAAATGTGCTTCTTCACATTGGATTAAGTTCAAGCAAAAATTGACATTAAGTAGATTAAGTGGAAGTATAAGGAAAGGAATGATTACTAATGAGAGGAAAATATTTTGAAAGCTAGGCGGTGACCTATCCGGGTCTTTTATTGTTTTAAATATTTGTATTTCTGAAAACCATTTGCATTCCATTACGTTAAGTAAGGTTGGCATTCCTTTAACGTCCGCCGTAACCGAAAGCAACTGTGCGCAACTACCATTAGGTTGGCCCCGGATTTGAAAACCACTGTGTACAAGCTTCCGAGATGGTTGGAACTCCATCAATTGAAACGTCGCATCGTCTATTACACAAATACGACTCCAACCAACGCAGAAAAATAGAATGAAAGCCAAGTCAAACAAGCCTGTGAATCTATATTCTACGTTATATTGAAATACTTTCGAGCAGATTGTATAAATACAGTCAAGTTGAAGATCTGATGAAAAGTACTCGAAACAGTATTCCTGAAAACAGCAAGGTTGGAGATTGTAGATCTCCCAGCGACAAACCCATGCTGATATGGGAAAATAATAGATTTAATTCTATGTACTAGTCCACTTACTGCTACTATAAAACCTACCTTTTTCGTCATTCGTTTGTTAGTCGAAGTAGTCAGTTTAATTTGTTGGCAGGCTACACTTTCTATTGCTATCAAGCCTAGATTCTTCTTCAGCTCAAGAATAAAAAATTTTGAATTAAAATTGGATGTTGCGCTCCAAGCGAACAAATACTCGTCTTATGCAATAATTTTCTTATTTAATTTCTTCGGAGTAAAATATTTGCGAGGAAGCCACGTTATTTCTTTCTTCTCTTCGAATTTATGTATTATATATGTAATCAACCACGTAGAATTAACAGCCGCTTGGGTGACAACAGCAAAAGCTGTGTTTTGATTATCACTAACTTTACGGCCGGGCTAATTGCATAGATCATGGCATGAAAAGCGTTATTATGAACACTAAATTCTCAAGACGAAATTTTACGTAGAGAAGACGTCACTCGATCGCCGTGTTCTAAAAACTAGTAGCAAATTCACATTTTATTTAAAACTCCTTTCACTCTAATATGCATTCAACCTCAATTCTTTTGTATTCATCATTCTAAATTTTATTCGCTACACTCACTTTGTCTTCCTCAAGTACCGAAAGCTTTCCTTACATTTCTCGCTTGGACTTAGGAAACATTCATCGATAATTGCATTTGATTTTTGCACCGCAATCATTACTCTAAAATAATTTTCGTTGATTGACAAATGGCAAGTGGTCGTGTCAAAGTGATAAAAACAACAAAAATAAAATCTGCCGGGCATTCTCCATCGAACGATACCAATTCACAGCAATCACGAGTTTATTGCGCGCATTGTACGATTGTCCGTCGCACGGTTGTGTTGCAAACATAGTCGATCTACATAACGTCTGCACCATACCGCGGGCGCCGTCGTCCGTTGCATTGCTAATTGCAACTAAGTTTTTATAGAGCAACTACAACTTATTGTACAGGTCTATCAGAGTACAGCAACAATAACGGCCAAAAGAAAAGGCGTTCGATAATTAAATAAGTGTGCAGAAAAACTGGCAATATTTGCATTCGTTTTTAATGGACGCAAACACTTTTATTATCGTCCGCGCGGTAGCTGAAATGCAAACGCAAATGTCAAAACTTTGCCAGAGCATGATGGTTGGTTTGTTGTTTGATTGCAGCAGTTTTTGTCGTTGTTGTTTTTTCTCTTTTGCTAAACGGATATTTACGGCCTTTAAGTTGTTTTATTTATAAAGTTTGATTGCGGAGTTGAAAAAAAAAAGAAAACAACACTCGACACTTTTTGTCGCCTGGTCGCCAGCTGGTGGCTGACTGCTGACTGTTGACTGTTGATGGTGCAGCAACGCCAAGTAGACGCACGGCCCATTAAAGTTTATTGACATGCAATTGCAATTTTTTTAACTGTCAGCGCTGCTGCAGCGATTGCATAAAGTTAATATGCCAGCACTAAAAACGCATAAGCATTCCTATGCCTCTACATGCACTTATGCGAGTAGGCATACATATGGCATGTATGCATGTGTTAATGTGCAACATTGTCGCACTGCGACATAACCGCCGTGTCCTATACGCGTTCACCCCCCAAATAGCGCTCAACTCCGCGTCGGCGCAAACATGTAATACCAATTGTCGCAATTACACAGACAACAGACAACAGGCAGCAGACCACAAGCAACCACTTTTCTAACGTTGGACGTGGTGGAGGGGGCGCACGCGCGGTGAGTGAAACTGTTGCATTTTATGCTGAGTGACGGTTAATTTTGCGCAGGCGCAAATGCAAGACAATCAAAAACTTTGCGTTGATTACTTAAGTGATTGTAACTTTTCTGTGGTTGTTGTTGCTGTCGTTAGGCCAGCGGAAGTGCGCACTTGAATGTTGTCTATGTTTTAGCTGTTGTGTTGTCGTATTCTGCGTACCCTTTTTCCAAGTGGTTTACCAACCCCTGTCTGCGAATCCACCCTGTGCGCACGTTGTTTTTACTCTGGCCTCTAAAGCGCTTGACAGGCATTCATTAAATTTGTTTATTTTGCGGATTTTTTACAGTCATATTATTCTTGCGCGCCTACTCTCGACAACTATGTATTTAATGGGATACAGGGGCTTACAAGATATAGTATATGCCATTATTTAGCGTTTTAAAATATAAAATTTCCATGTACTTATACGGGGGAGGGTGTTTTGCTTTGTTTTTATTTTTCCTGATTTCTAAAGGGCTCGACTCCACCGGTTCCCACGGATCTTCTTCCTTTTTGACGATCCTACGTTCATACAACACGCGCAAACACCCACATACATATGCCCTTCTGTAAGATTATACACACATACACATATTTATTTATCCGCTTGCCTTTTGAAAGTGTTCATTGTTGTTGTGTTTCCCTTTATTTCAAAAATGATATTCAAATTGGCTTAGTGTAATTTTCAAGTGCGTTTAGATTACATGTCCCCAGACAAGCGGGTTAGCTACTTATCCCATACAGCTGCGAAATACGTTCATACACACATAGGCATGGAAATGAGTGTCTTTTGAAGGGTGGTGGCCGCAGCAACATTAACCACCATTAAAATAAAAAAAAATAAATAATTGGCGCGTACACTTCTGTTAGGTGTTTGGCCGAGCTCCTCCTCCTATTTGTGGTGTGTGTCTTGGTGTTGTTCCACAAATGGAGGGACCTACAGTTTCAAGCCGACTCCGAACGGCAGATATTTTTATGAGGAGCTTTTTCATGGCAGAAATACACTCGGAGGTTTGCCATTGCCTCATTAACCACCATTAGTAAACCTTAATTACAACTACAACAATTGTAAGATAAAACGCTTAAGTGATATTTCCAATAAATTAACTATCATTTTCCATGTCGCTTAATCTGAGTTGAAGTTATTTTTTGAGTTTATGGGGTTACGTGGCACGTAAAAATAAAGCTGAGGCATTGGGATTAGAATTTAGTACAGTATGCATATACTCCTATTTATTTAATAATGGCATTTACGCAAAAAGACTAGAAATGAAATTTTAATTTTTCAGTCACTCACAGTAGATTTGACTAAAATTTATACAAAAATATGAATTTCTAAACTCTAAACTGAAGGCATATGCCCCGAAATATGTACATACATTGTGCCTGCAAACCCATGTCGGACACCTTCGACAAAATGTTTCCTAGAAATATTTGAACTAAAGGAAAATATAAAATATTATGTATTCAAAAAAAAGAAAAACATATAAATTAATTCAGTTTCATGAAATATTCAAGAGTAACACACATTTACATATCAATGTGGGCAAAAAGTAAGGTGAATTTGGTTGTAAAATGAAAAATCTGTAATTATTCTTGTAAATCAACTTCATCCCCTTTAAAATAATCCCCTCTCGATGAAATACACTTATGCCAACGATTTTTCCAATCCCCGAAACATGCCAAATAGTCCATTTCCGGTATAGCCATCAGCACCTTCTTCAATTCAGCTTTTATCTCCTCAATCGACTTGAAACGCGTTCCCCGGAGTGGACTCTTGAGTTTTGGGAATAGCCAGAAGTCACACGGAGCCAAATCACGCAAATACGGTAGTTGCGGAACGATATGCGTGGAATTTTTGGCGAAATGGTCACGAAGAACGAGTGCAGTGTGAGACGGTGCATTATCGTGATACAAAAGCCAAGAGTTGTGGGCCCATAAATCTGGTCTTTTTAGACGAATTGCTTCACGTAAACGACGCATAACGCTCAAATAATATTCCTTATTAACAGTTTGGCCAGGTGGAAGGAATTCATAGTGCACCACACCACGAAAATCGAAAAAAACTGTCATCATGACCTTTATTTTTGAACGACTTTGACGTGCTCTTTTCGGTCTGGCCTCGCCTTTAGCACGATATTCGCTTGATTGGTCGGTTGTTTCATGGTCGTAAGCATAAATCCAAGTCTCATCTCCCGTAATGATGCATTTGAGCTTGTCCTGATAGTCTGAAAGTATTGTTTCACACACATCAACGCGACGACTGTTTTCCAAGAAATTTCGTAGGCCCAAATGGTCTTTCAAAATGGTTCTCACAGATCCTTCTGATATTCCGATCATATCAGTAAGGTCTTTAACAGTCAACCGACGATTTTTGAGCACTAACTCCTTCACTTTATTGACGTGTTGGTCATCTGTTGACGTCGATGGTCGTCCGGAGCGCTCCAAGTCATCAACACGTTCTTGACCCTTTGCCTTCTGCAACATGCTAAACGTTTCCGCAGCCGAAATTTCATTCCGCAAACAAAATTTGATGGCACTTCTCTGCTCAATCAAATCAGACTTTGTAAAAATCGAAAAATGCACTCTTGTTCGCTTGGTAAACACAAGCGTAAATATATTACTGATAATGACATTCACATGAAAGTTGGCCCAGATGTTATTAACAGTGCTGCCAACTCATGAAAAAAATAACTAGAGCGAAATTTTAATCCCGCGAAGTTTGACAAATAAATTCACCTTACTTTTTGCCCACAGTATAATATAAAAGCTGAGGCACACATTGTGTAACACAATTATATGAAAACTGACCCACAACAGATGGACATTTTTTTAATAATAGACGATGACAACCGGTGACTACATCGTACTGGCAGGGCTTGGTAAACAGCTACAAGAACCCACGTTTAAGTATTTCGATCGTTATTTTAAGTCCCGATTTTCGGAATTTGTAACTTCTTACGAAG
This sequence comes from Anastrepha obliqua, assembly GCF_027943255.1. Taxonomy (NCBI): domain Eukaryota; kingdom Metazoa; phylum Arthropoda; class Insecta; order Diptera; family Tephritidae; genus Anastrepha; species Anastrepha obliqua. The sequence continues at coordinate 92,989,981 of NC_072893.1, read as the reverse complement.
GAGAAATTCCATTGTTATAGCAAAAAAAGACGCGTTATCAAATTTGTACACGCTAAAGTATTATTAATTAATTTTATTATTAATTTAACTAGTGTCTGTGGGCTCATTCCTATCGAAATAATTTTCACTTTAAATATTATTATTTTATTATTTACTATAAGGTAAAGTGCTCCTCAAACAATATTGGTGCAATTTTTTAACATATGAAATGGGACGCAGTGTAGTCATCTTCTAGTACATTTCACCTAAAATCGGGTCTCTTATTTGAATGCTGATAGGTACTGGTTTAAGGAGATGTTTATACCTATTTCATATGCATATAATTGGCGCTTAGACCCTTTATTGGGTGTTAGGAATATTTTGATGTATATTAAATGGTTTTTGACTGCAGTTGAATCCTTCGAGAAATTATTTGCATGAAACGGCTGATTTACAATAGTTCAGAAACAATATCGCCCGTTTGTTGGAAGAATGTTATAACTCAAACAATTAAAAATTTATAAAAAAACAGCATACAAATTTTCAACTTACTTACTCCTCCCTAAGTAAAAATATGTAAACACAGATTTTTCGATAACAGCTTTTGGAAAATTATATTGCCAACCCTGCATCACTGCCTCTGAACAGTGGCACTACACTCTAATCGTCAAACTGACAGAACCAACGCCTCTTGTCGGCAATCTACCATCTTCCCTTTTCTTTAGCGAGCAGGCAGATAGCAGCACGTGTTATGTTGCAAATTGTAAAGCTTTAATATAAATATTTATATATTTCATATGCTTAAAATAAATTTAGTGTAATGGTTGCGTGTTGTATAAAACGTATAAAATATATTTTGGCTATTTACCGCATCTTCAAAAGCTCCCAAATCATGTCATTACGACCTACATGAATATATTTCTTTGTATAAACAAAATCTATTATTTCCTTAAAATACATAAATCGTTATTTGTCAAGCAGTTCCGTTCACCGAATTCTGCACTACTTCAGAACTTCCTCTCGCTCAGATTGAAATTTAGTTCCCACACTTTTTACAAGAAGAAAATAAGAATATGCAGCACTGGCTACGTCTCATTTTTGTTGTTATTAGAGTTTTTATTTTTATTGCTCGAAAAATGCACATGTTGCTCGTGAAGTAGGCAGGCACACTCCAGCAACAATACTGCCCGCCACAACAACATCAGAGATTAGAAAAAAGCAGCAAACAATAGCGGCCACAGCCAGAGTAGTAATGAAAGGAATGAAAACAATGAGCACAGCGTCGCAAGTAGTTGAGATTCTGCTTCTTCCTAGTCATCAGTTTGTTTTGATTTTTTCCTTAACTATTTTTTTATATTTTCTCCGTACGCGTGTCGCCTGAGTTGGGTGGGAAAACTATTTTTCTAAATAAACTATTATATTTACATGCACACATACGTATGTACCTTTGTATGTATGTGGTGCCGAGTGTGTGTGCCATTTCAACACTTTCGTTGCATTGTATTCGAGTGAATGGAGCGTTGGCGTTGCAGAAACCGCATCTGCGTGAGCGAGGGGGGTGAACTGATAAATCAGCGCAGATGTGGATTTGTTGTCACACAATGCACTTCACCCACTTCGGGCATTCTCCCATTCACATTCACTGCACATGCCGATGATATGTATGTGAGTATTAGGAGAGGAGAAGGAGGGAGGGGGTGGACGATTTCCAGGCAGTCGAGCTGATAAGAATGCAGGAGTGGTAAACGAGGGTAAGAAGTGTTTTAAATCGAAAATTAAAAGCCGTGATAGTACGGAAGAATAGCTTAAGTCGAAAATGACAGTTTTGATGAAACGGCAGTTTCGCCTAACTTTTTAGCTAACTTGTTTAGGAAACAAATGCTTAGCTTAAAATATTGAGTCAATTAAAAAATGTATTGCGAAGTCTGCTAGATTTCAAAGTAACGCGTGCTTAAGAAGTGATTTAAATTTTTTTTGTTGACCCGTAGGTAACTTAAGCGTTCTATAAACAGAAATATCAAAAGATATAAGAAGCGAGAGAGGTCAATTTAAGGGGCTTTACTTAAGTTGGCGCTGGTGCAAAATTTTACCTGCCGATATTTAAATTTTTCACTAATTTAGCTGGTTTAAAATTTAAGGCATTTATTCGGGTCGGATGAGTAACCGTAATATTATATTAACTTTTTGTTTTTTTTTTAATTTTCTTAAATTTTTTTTTTATTAATATAAAAATAAATAAATTATTTTAAATTTTTTGTTTTTTCCTTGCTTTGTAGACTTTTTAGATACAAATTTCTGATGCATTAATTTTTTATTTTTTACATAAAAAAATTAAATAAAAATTGGTTTGAGAAATTAGGGGGTAGAAAATTCATATATTGCTGTCAATCAAAGAGATAAGCTAACCTCATATTTGACTGAGAGAAATAACAAGAAATATATATTTACATATAATATAATATCCTTTAACTTCCGGTGGGACGTAGCGCCAACAAGAAATCTAGGAATTAAGAGTCACACACATTAGACTTACAAGTGCACTGTTTTTATTTGTGTGCAACCTGAAACCAACTACGCCAAAACCTTTATGAAATCTTTACGAGTATTGGAAATATGTATTCGGAACTCTGTAACGAATTCTTTACTAGTTTGAAAGCAAAGCGTATGAAGTTGTTGACACAAATGCGTAGAAAAATTTTTGTACGATTTCTATAGAAAAATTCTAAAATAATCCTTTAAGAATATTTTTTCCACTAGCTGAAAGAAAATTCTAAATGGTTTCTTTAAGAATATTTAACTCACACCTTTTGTATAGTCATCCATAATCCCTACTTGATAATAATGAAATTTTTATTACTCGAATAACCGTATAGTCCTTCACGGACGTGTTGCTCTTCAAATTTGCCCATGATGAGGCCGTCCACTTCAAAGGCAGTCTTTAGATTACGAGATGTGAACTTTGTCATATCTATGCTGGAGTGCCAAAGGGATTTGGCGAACTCTAAAAATTTATTATTAACTTTTAAGTTTCGTATTTAGCTATTTATGAATTTACTAGCTCTTTCCGCATGTTATCAGTTGACGCCAAGCTCTGCTCTAAGTCAAATACCGCATACTTTGTGGTCAATGATAGCTGTGACAATAAAGCTGTTCTCTGTATTTTATTATTATTATCTTTAATGATACACTGGCTGTCTGTATTTTATTTGAAACACAAACTCAGAAAAGCACATACATTTTTCGTGATTCAAAATTTTATTTTACATATCTATTTACATCTTAGAAACTTCATCAAAAAATCGGAGTGGGAAATAATAATTTCTTTAAGAATTCTTTAATATGTATTTTTTTACCATTCAGCTTACTTTGGGAGTATGGTTTGCAGGGTAGGTACATAATTTACTTATACAATTCTGTGCTTTTTTAAGCAAATCAAGCCTCTCATTGCTTGTCGTCAAAGCTCTGATAAAAAGTCGCGCCTGACTGGCTAGCTGGTTTTGCTGCGGTACTGATAAAGCCACACACCACACTTAAGATATGATACATTGCCATTGTGGTTGTAAATAGTGCATTCATATTGCATGCATAGAATTATCAACAAATAATAATTATTTTTTGAAATAATAATTATTTTTTGAAATTCTATTAAATCATGTATTTATGCATACATCACGCATGAAAAAGGAATGGAATTTTCCGGCTGGAAAAATCAGGATTACATTACTTTTTTCATCAACGTAATCCACTTGAATATTTGTGTGCGCCCAAGTTCAGTCAAATCCAAATTTCTTTCTCTCCCACTTTCTTTCACCCATTCATTACCTGCAGTTGTTTTGTTCGTTGTTTAATTTGTTTGGCTTTTGAGGTTTTTGCGTAAATGGGACTAGTGTTTGTTGTGCCGTGTTTACAAATTATTTCGCTTGCCGAGTTACCGCGCCCGCTCGCTGTGCCCCAAGCAACACCCTTTTTATTTTCGCTTTTTATTACATTTTATATTCGTTTTTTCCATTTTCTCACTTTTTGTCAATACTGTTTGTGCTGTTGTGCGTCTTGCTTTTATCACTTTATGGAATCCAGTTTTCTTTTTCTTTGTTTTTATTATTTTTTAATTTGACTTTTGTGTGTAACTGGGACCGTGAGAAAATTTTGACCGTGATTGAAAGTCTTTAATACATTACTTACGTATACATGCACAATATGTGCCGTTGTTATTGTTTTAGCGCTTATGATTTAATATATTATAGTTTTGTTATTATCGCGCGTGCTCATTGATTCTGCTAATTCATTTGGTGCAGTTTAGCATGCTTTGGAAGCGATATGTATATGATTTGTAAGTTACTCGTATATATGTATGTACGTTCTGCTCAAATATGAGCGAGACGTTATCAATCAAACGGTCCGCGGATGACATATGGCAAAAATAAATTTTTTGTTTTTTGGTAGGACTGTTATAAGCTTATATGGCAAATTTCAGCGTGATATGTCACATAGTTTGTTTTCTGTGCTACTGTGTTTTCAATATATATACAATACATGCATTCGTTCATACATATGTAAGTGGAATAAAATTTGCAATTTGTATTTGTGCTCAATAAACCGGAGCGCAGCTGTGAGGAATTGTGCGACGCTATCAAAAGCACAAGAAACGTGCTTTCCCAGAGTTTATCTAATACCATGGAACAGATTAGTATAAACCCTTGTGGCAGTGATTGAATGTCGTGTGAAGGAGAAATGAAAAGTTTAACAAAATGCAACAATGGCTTCACATTCCTTCGGTCACAGAGTCTAGAAACCGTAGCCACCTATGGAAACGTGTCCAAATCAAAATGTCAAATTTTTTTCGTCTAAACGAATGACAAATGACCGCGCATGCGTGTCACCGTACGAAGCATTATTAAATAAACATACATATGTAGCTTAACATAAATAAACATATCTACTACACTTATGAATGTATGCATGTTTTTTTGTTTTCAAGAGCGGTTTTTCAAGAACATACCTCTGTAAATTAGACAGAGTAAATTTGTATGAAGTGAGTTTTTCCAGATATCGATTCTAGCAGATTCGGGTCTAAATAGAATTCTAAGAAAATAAGTCCATAAGAGCATAGTTCCCCAAATTTTAAATAATAAGAAAATAGGGAGGTTTGCTCATGAAGATAGAAAGTAACAAAATGACTCTTCATGTCAAAGTACAAAATAATAATGTTAATTGTGAAAAAAAATATCATTGTAAACAAAATTTTAAAAATAAATATTGTAAAATTAGCTGATTCATGTTTTTAAGGTTTTATTTGAATTTACATATAAAAATTATTAACTATTATGGCGTTATCTTAGGGTTTTTTAAATAAAAAGTACGTTTCGAAAATAATTGTATCATTCTAAAAACAAGTAAAAGTTTGTGTTAATCCAAGTGAAGCATTCATAATACCTTGGCCAAAATTTAAATTTTTTTATTTTAAAATTTTGGGGGGCTCGAAAGTGGCTTTAGAACTATGTCCTAATGGACTTTTTTCTTATAAAAAATCCGAAACTCCTAGCAACGATGTGGAAAAAATGATTCACCCGCCCTAGTATGCATAGCATATACTATATAAGTGTGCATATATAATATTTGAAATAAGGAAAAGTTACATTGATTCCAGTATTTTAAATAAGTTTTTGGAATAATTAGTTACCCAAGAATAAAAAAAATTAAAAATGATAAACAAAAAACGATACAAAAATTATATCAATTTTTCTATTACTGCATTTAGGCTATTAAAACGCATTCCCCGTAGTGGTCTTTTGACTGGATCCAACAGAAAAAATCGCGGGGAGCCATATCAGGTGAATTCGACGGCTGTTGGATAATGTTCGTGTTGTTCTTGGTAAAAAATTCACGGATAATTCATAATTCAAATTCGGATAATGCGTTATCATAAGTCCATGAGTTGTTTCCCCACAAACCCCTATTTTTGGCTATTCGCTTCACTCTAACGTCTTCTGGCAAAAATTTGTGGTGTACCATACCGTTGTAATCCATCCACCGTGAACGTCGCTTTCTTTGGCCTGGGCTCATTCGGAGCTCTCCACTCATTTGGCTGATCTCTGCGTTGCGTGTCATGCTCATAAGCCCACGACTCGTCTGCAGTAATTATGCGTTTGATGAATGTTCGATCGGGTGCAGCCTTCGAAATCATGTCTTTGGCGATATAAACGCGGTTTTGTTGTTTGCATGAAATTCCGTTCTTTTGTGACCAACATTGCAGCAATACGGCGCAAACCTAAATCATTAACTACAATGCTCTGCCAGCTCTCATATAGTTAATTTGTTATTTTGTAGCATTTTAATTTATTGATTGAAGTTTCCATCAGTTTTCGATGTCGACGGCCTGCCACCACGTTCTCTCTACGTCATATTCGATTGACTCTTCTGCAGCGTCCATGCCACTCGTAAACGGCAGTTTTCTGTTTTCCGAAACAGTTTCACAACATCATTTCACCACATTTACCGTTGAATCCATTTTTAACCTAAAATGTTATACCAATTCGTTGTTGCAAATTCAGATCCGTTTTTAAAACTGTAAAAAATCGAAAACACGTGCAGAGGTAGATCCCAAGGAGTGCCCCTGCGGCACATCGGCTTTGGTGGCTTTTCTGAAATCTTTTAATTCAACTTTTATAAATGTTCAGCCGTGTCGTTGGAGTAGCCTAATTGTCCGAGCCACAAATTGTATTTGATTGATTTTTCTCCTTGCACTCCAATTACGCTCCAATTTGAATGTTGCACAACAGTTTTTCGGGCCACTACTAAGGCTGTCAACAACAAGCGTACGCAAGTTGTCAATCAAATATTCAAGTTGTCAAAGCAGTAAATATAATTAGGAAGACAATTTCATGTGGTCACAAAAGTATTGTAGTTAGTTAGTGTCAACATAATTTGTCCCACTAAATTTGGTCCATTTAATTGTTTGCCACTGGCTAGCCCGTGGGAAAAGGGTGTGAAAATTCCAAATAGACACATAATTCGTTGGCACGCATGCGCATTGCGGCACAGTCAGCGCGTCCAACCAACCAACTAACCATCTAACAAGCCAATGCGTTGGGCTTCACTGGTAGAGCGTGAAAACGGATTTGCTGTTTATGGATTTCAGCGTTTTTTATGATTTACAAACCTTTTTTTTGTATTTTATTTTCAGTTTTGCCTCTCATTACATTTACACAATTCGTCGGAATTATCGTGAATGTTACACAAAACAAAAAAATCCAAGCTTGTAAGTGATCTGCGCAAATCAGTCGAAGGCAGCCAACCAACCAACCATGCCATATCGCTCAACACCAAGCATTTGATTACTGCCGCACATCACCGCACTCACCGTGCCTTGCCGCGCCGCACAGACTCGCTCACCCAACACAATTTTTTTAATCACTTATTCGTACATAGAAGGCAGTTTCATTCGAATCATGCATCCACATAGGCTGCGTCTGGCGTGCAGGCATGTGTGACAGGTGAATTACCAGCTGCCTTCTTCTCCTCTACTCTGCACAACACCCGCCCCTGTCTCTTTAGAAAAAAATATGTTTTTACAATTATTTTTACGCCACCTCAGTCAATTTGTGAACATTTTAACGCAATGCGAGCATGTTAATTTTGCGGAAAATCGTATGTGTAAAAGATTTAATTACAGCTGCTCATAAACTTAAGCGGTAGCACGAAAAAATAAAAAAACCTGATTGTGTTGTGAAAAATGTTGTAGAAAAAAGCGGGAAAATAAAATTATTTAATTGTCAGCTATTTTTTTAATAAAATGATAACGAATGGAAAACAAAAAAATGCAAATGCGGCGTGACAAATGTTCGCGAGCTAAAAAATAGTAAACCACATACCATCCACAAAATTATGCTTTACACTTATCAAGCGGTGCGTATAATTTGGAGGTATTGCGCGATAAAAAAGGGGTTGTGTGCTATCTACATACATATGTACATACATATGTATTTATGTAAATGGAGTGGTTTTTAGGCTCGGGTAAAGCCCTCTTTTAAGATTGGGGGATCATTTTACATATCGCTAATTTCCTTCAATAGTGTCATAATACAAAAACAATGTTTAGACATATCTAAATACAGAGTTGGCCACAAGATCTTCTTTTAACCGATGAAAAAAATGAATGGCAACATCTATCAGAAATTAGAAATCTTTCGATAGGGTGATTAATTTTGCACCACTTTGTATGAAAGTTTATGTAAGTCTTACAGGACAGCGAGGAAATATGCTTGGAAAGACAAATGCATGCTTACAAATATAATTTCGTGCATATTTATATAAAAAAAAACGCATCACTAATAGCGTATAAAACTGCATACCAAAAACAAAAAGAAATTCTAATTAAAAGCCCTAGAATTGGGGAGATAAAGTTGGTGGGATTTTTCTAACACCTGTATAAAATCTGAAAACTGGGTGTATAATATAATTCCTATTATAATTGACTACTCGTTCCCGTGGAAAATGATCGGGGCACTGAGCTGGATAATCCAAAGGTCTACGGAGACATGCTAACGAATTTGGTTTATCATCATTGCAGTTAAATAATAGATTTCGGACAAATTCGCGGTGGACAAAATCCTGAAGGTAGCGCTTTATTTTTCGATATTTTGGCAAACAATGACGTCTTCACTTCAAATAAACAATCAAAAGAAAGAGAAGCTACTTGTTTGTAAATATTCAGTGAACTGTGATTTTTAGATTTGTTATTTTTAAATCAAATAAACTAAAAAAAGTTAAATGCCGCGTGTTTGCGTTTTTTGCCGATGACGCCGTGGCAAGAAAGAGTGTCATTTCCTTTCGCTTACTTCCCCTCTTCCTTTTGTTTGTTTATGTCACAGCGAATTCAGAAGGCGCAATCTTGTATTCTATCAATCTTGGGACAAATTCTGGTTCTAGCGAAAGGGAGCCAAGAATGATAGAATACCATGGTTAAAAGAGTTCAGAAAGTGTGGTCAACATCAAATCGTTAACCGCCACTCAGGGAGTTTGAAAGAACCAGCTGATTCACTGAGGGCACTGGGGCTATGTTGGTGATATATGAAAAAACATCAACACAGTTTCTGAAAAACGAAAATTTCTTTTTCAGTTTTTTAAATACAACTTTTTCCAGACTGTAGTTACGTATTAATTAAGAAATCGGCTGAACAGCCGTTCCTGAAAAGTACGCAGTTTTATATATCTTAAGACTTAATGGTATAACGTTTTCATTATATACATTAGGCCGGGTCGATTTGTAGGGAGGCAAAAAAATCGCCCATTGCTCTGTGAAAATCATATTCTAGGGATCAAAATAAGAAACTTTAAGGAACCATACCTCTAAAACGAATTCTGATGTCCCCCAAGTTGAGTCGAACTTTTTAGTTTCTTTTCTCATGTAAAGGCCAAAAATGGTGATATTTTGAAATGATTGTATGGGGAACCCGCCAGGGGAGTTCCAGAGGGTGTGCCACTGGCATGGGTGAATCGGCCGTCCAAAGTTAGTGGGGGTCGGTCATACATTTGGACTCGATTGGGGCACCCTAAATAGGTCAAAGTGGGATTTTTCGTTCGACCCAAATTGGGGACATCAAAATTCGTTTTAGAGGTATGCTTCCTTCGGCAAAGTTTCTTATTTTGATCCCTAAAATGCGATTTTCACAGAGCAATGAGCGATTTTTAAATCGACCCGCCCTAGTGTATGTGCATGAAAATTTTCCAATTTTAGAGAAACTTATTAAACAAAAATTATTGTATTTATATTAAGGTACTTTACTTTTTATATATTTATATTTAGGTACTTTGTTTTTTTTACGACATTTGCATGCTCTCTGTTGACAGACCTTATAATCGTAAAGATGGCCAATTTCAAAAAAAAAAAAAAACAAACATGGCCAACGAAGTGAGAACAATTCTACTCAACAACTCGGTGCTGCTCTCTTTTAAGGGAATATAAAGTCAACAAATATAAACAAGCGATTTAAAATTAGTAATTTTTTCCCCAATTTTTCATCAAAGCCAATCACAAATTATTAATTCACCTATGGTTAAGCTCTACTATGTTTTTTACATAGGTTGACTAGCTGCTTAAATCTTATTAGGTTACTACGTTGTGCTTTGCGAATAGGGACTTACTTTGTCCAGTTGTGTGGTGGCTGTACAATTTGTTTGCGCCTTTTTCTAAAGTCATTTTAATGCTACTCTTTTACCTTCTACTTCCACTATTTTTTACAAGAAGCAATTCTAAAGAATTGTGGAATGTTTTATGCAACTTTGAAACAAAAAATAAATGAGAAGACTTGCAGTGTATGAGCAACATTAACATATTGCCACTTCAATATAAATAAAAAAAAAATGTTGAATATTTAAGAAAAGCAGCAATTTTTAATATGAGTTATAATTTGTTTGCCAAATGTGTCAAAAATAAATTCCATTTGAAAGGTGCACCTCTTTTTAAGCCAAAATTATGTATGTACATATTTTTTCTCTTCACATTTTCTATCCCCAGCTCATCTGCTAATGTAGGACAGTTTACTTCCTATTTGTAAACCAAATATGCATACCGCATAAAAATCTGTAAAGAACGACTGCAACTTGAGCTCAAGTCGGGACATAGTTGACCTCAAAGTAACATCATCATAAAAACGTCCGTCCAAATATGAGTTACTGGACTGCTTATTACTATTAAAAACTCCAGCAAATAGCAGCACTGCATCTTTTCCTATTTTACAATCATTTATTAGTAGCGCACAGTAACAGCAAGAAGCATTATTTGCTACATTTATTTACTTCAACTTGGTGGACAGCTTTGCAAAAATACTCCTTCCCAATTCCACCTTTCCCTCATCACATTCTGATACTTTTATTACTTCCAAACATGCGAATTGTATATTCGTGCATACTCGTATCATATCCTGCGCCCATCTTAGAGTACAACTTATAGCAACATGCAACACCTGCGGCTTTGCCTGCGCCTAGCTATTCCGCTCACTACTGTCGCCAGCTAGACAATGTGGGCGTTCCCACTTAAGCCTTTTTTCACACTCTTTCCCATCGTCATTTTCCATGTTACTTGTCGCTTAACGGTTTTTATTATAGGTGACTTTATATTTTGTGACGAATTTATGTCTAAAAAGGGAGTGGAGCAAAAATTCAAATTAAAAAGACATCGAAAAGTTTGTGGATGATACTATAAATTGAGAAATTTCATAGAATGTGCGTTAAACTATGTATTGTAATGGAAAAGCTAAAATGCTCTATAAAGTAGGTGTATGTAATATAAGAAAGTGCATAAGCTGCTCGGTTATATAAACATCGCATTTGGACGCTTTATTGTCATTCCTTAAAAAAATTTCGCAATTTAACACGGGACCCTTCATTTGAATTGTTTTGTTAAGTCTAAATATCAAAACATTCACTGTTTAATTCACAACCAAGTTACTTTGCACACAAAGGTTTGTTTATCTTTTGTGCCAAAGTCACTCCAAACAGCGGTCAAATTCGCCTTCAGCAAAGTAGTGGTTTGCGCATGGCGCCATTTTTGTATTCTTTACAAGTATGTTGGCTAATAACTATTAAAAGAATGCTCCTATTTGCATAAGGTTTTTTGTATTTTGATGCTAATCTTTCGAGTAAGGTTTTTTGTGACCTGCGCATTCTTACAAACGATTTTTGAGGAGAGCAGGTGTAAAAGTCAAAAGGATTGAAGGATTGGAGTCGAGAGGTCTTCAAAAATTATAGTTTCAAGTTGGTGTTAACTCCTCGATGTTGCGTTCCTTTGGTTTTCGATAAGAAAATACCTCTGTTGTTACATATTAAAATCTGTTATGCCGAGGCCAAGTGTTACAGCGTAAATATTTATTTGGATCCGCAGTGATGAAAGGAGATTTTCCCCATCGTAGCTGTAAAACTCGGAAGGCTTCGAATTTTAAGCACTTAAATGGCATTGGTGTTTTCTGCAATTGTGGTGTAGCCCAAATAAACGAGTATGATAATTTGTTTGATCATCAAACCCGAAGAATTTGCAGTTTGCTTATTCAGTTTTTGACTCTTATCAGAATATCCACCTTGAATAGTCACAAATGTCCAAATGATTTAATCTCGTGAGCTTCTTTCTGCATCTCGCTTCTTTAACCATTCATGTGCCACCTCCAGCCAACTTTGAATATTTATTAGACTAAAAAATTTAACACTTCACCAAGCACCAAACACCTGGCACGTGTGACCATACCCACACTCACATACATATGTATGCATATACACTCAACCAAAAATTAATTGCTGTGTTGCATTTGATATGTTGTTGATTTGTTAAGTTGCCGCTTTTTCTGGCATTTAGCGACTAATGTAAAACCAGAGAGGAGTGATGGAGCACATAGAGTATAGTGAAGTGGTTGACAGGTCTAATGTCTGTGTGTGTATATAAAATACCAATTGTGTTTGTGTACCGTTGTTGTGATTCTTGAAATTTTGCTCCTTTGCACATTTGCAGCAACATTGTCCACCAGAGGCGTACATTTGTACGTGAAAATTTGCCACCAGCAATACTTACACATCTAACACACCAGCGGTGGCAATGGCACAACCAACAACAATCATAATAAATAATTGTGCATATATGTATATCTATACGAAAAATAAAAAATTGGCAACAGGCTATGTTGCACTCTTTTAATTGATGTCAAATCAATAGAATTCAGCCGTGGCCGCTGGCAATTGCTGCTTTTGTAGCGTACAATTGTCGAGCTGCCGCGCTGACCGGCTGATCGCTACGAATGATCGTTTGATGGTGGCATGTAGGCCGCGTTGGCTGTCTGTCAGATGACTTCTCGCTGCCGCCGCCATCATCGCTGGTAAGTGAGTCAACAAGAATGCAATGCGCGCATGTATATGTATGGATATGAATTTTTGCATTTGTGGCTGCTGGCGAGACGCGGCACATTTGCGTTTCCAATAGCTTTTGTTGTCAGTTTTTATTAAATACTGCTCGTTCGGTTCAAAGTGTCTTTCGGCTTTGCAATTTCAACAGCGTGTTGCCACAATTATTTGCAATTTATTGCATGCGTCAGCGCACGGCTTCAGCTTCGCTTAATTCACAAAATAACAATTGCCAGTCCGAGCTCAGTTCGACCCTCTGCGTGGCGAACTGCCTGCCTGCCATTCGTGTTTGGCAAATACAATTGCATTTTTTCTTTCAAAAATAGCAATATAATAAGACCATACATACATACATATGTGCATATGTAGATATGTATGCATGTGGCTGAAAAGTTTTTATGCCATCAAAATTATTTCATTTTTTATGGCTCTTGAAAATTTGTGATGCTTGTTTGTTTTTTGTTCTTTGTATTTCAATATGTTTTTACTACTTGTTCGTCATTTAAACGCGCTTTGAACGTGTGCTCGACTGTGCTTTGCCAAGCGCTTATTCATTCATGCAAGCATTCGCTCCGACATCCATCAACATCGCAATAAATTGTGATGCTGTGCGACAGGGACTCATTGCTACTTTTTTCATAAGCATCAACGGTATTGGGGCTGGAAATTGCCTTATTTTTGTTTGATTTTAATTTATTTAAACCGATTTTGTCTGGGTCTAAATTTCTTTTTAAATAAAAAGGAAACAAATCAATGAAATGTCCAATATTCTGTCTTTATTTGCATGAAAATTTTAAGGTCTTAGTATTTATAAATAATTTCAGGCCATCCGGTCGATCATTTTTATTGGCCGAACTGCCGAATTTCGGCTTCAAGTCGTCAAACTGTTCGGGTTTCGCTGTAACTGCCTCAATCGTTGAAATTTATTCAATATACATAAAACGCGCTAATCATTCGCCTCTACCGCTCACCAGTATTGGAAACTAATTCCTCTGGTAGGCACACAGCTTCAAAAAGTGTATTACTCTTCTTCCTCTGAACCGGAAATAAGTATGCCATAAACTAGGTGAAGTTCTTTGTGAAAACTTCTACCAAACACTGATTTTGAGCACAAATTTCGCGTAACGAACTATTAAACAAAAGTATGGGTTTGACAGATACATCGTAATCCCCTAAAAAAACACCTATTTTTTACTGTGATTTATTTAATTTGTATCATTTGAAAATAATTCCACAAACATTTTTTTTTTTATTTTTGTTGTGAAATTTGTAAACTTTAGAGGCCAAGAGGCGCTTTGACATGTGACCGGAAGTTGCGAAATTATGTTTCCCTTACTGAGTCGCTAAATCTTCTTCAATACCTCCGTTTGAATGCCTTTCGATTGAATTCCGGCGAACTAATAAAAAACGTTGTATTATGTTTTAATTCATTCACCCATTGCTGAGTCTAATGTTACCATTGAAGTCTCTTAATCTTCTTGTGTGTCGTGCCGCCAGTTATTCGTTCATTCATGAGTTTTATAGATTTGTACTCGCACAGAGGAAGCTGCTGACTACAACAACATTGAAATGGCTGAGTAAAGTCGCCGACAAAGTGACATACGAGAAGTGGCCCCAACAGATAATTTGATTAGAATTGGCGCAAAAAAAAATATATCGGTATAGGTGCAAAAATTGAGGCTAGTTAACGAAACGAGGTGAAGAAAAAGAAGAAATATGACATATATAATTAGTAGCAAACGCACAGAAGGTCAAGTAGTAATAATAGTATGAATTCTCGAATTTCCTCATTCCCTCAATTTCGGAATCCGGCTTAAGAAAGTAATCCCGTTGTTTTTATTGCACCTGTAGAGAGGAAGGTCTCGGCTTCAGCTGCAAAAGTTTTCTTCGGTTTCGATTCGGCTTCGGCAATAAAAGTCGAACTTTTGCCGAACATTTCTTTCTTAAACATCCTTTGGGAATTAAAGCTATAGGATTTGCCATAATACATATTACGAAAGAAATATTTTTTCATTAAGTATAATAACAAATTGGACACTTATCTCAATGAATATCTGCTGGCAACAAAGTGTTAAATTCTTGAATACAGCTCATATTTTCTCTTGAAAAAATTGCTGCAAAATATTTATCTGCGCCTCGTCGTCGAGTGCGTTTAGTGAGCCATTCTTCAGTGCTGCAGGTCAGTTCTATACTGATTAGACGGTGCCGCTTGCTAGGTCATATTGGTTCGGGTCGGCTTGAAAAATCGATGTTCGGTAGTTCTCATGTTATAAGTATTGCAAAGTAAGCCCATTCAAAGAAAAAACTGCTATTGTCACGATGTTAAGATTTCACAGCGTCTGAAATCAAAAGATCAAACGACATAAGTTGAACTGAAACATTTCACAAATAATGTAAATTGGATTTTCGGCACGTTGTTGGAATTTTTTTAAGAATTTCCATTTTTTTTTAACTATTATCTTATAAAGAACAAAAACGTTATAATAAATTTGTATTAAAAAAAACTGAATTTAGTTAAGGGCGGAATCCATTAGCTGCTCAAATTGTTCAAAAGCATGAAAATTTCGAACAAGCATTTGAGCAGTTGAGCAATGAATGGGTTTCGAGTTATTCGCACTGCTCGTTAGCTGGGTATCTGGAACTCTAGTTTGGATGTCCTTTCAAACAGTTGCATATAAATTTCTGACATTCATATCTCTAAAATGCCTATACAAACAGTACCTGTCAGAAAGTGAATGTTGCATATTGTGGTGCGAATGAGGTTCATGCACTTTACATTGTGGCTTTTTACTAAAAAATCAAGTGAATGAAAGAAAAAAAAATTAACTAAGAGGCGTCCATTCAGTGTGAGTACGCGCAGAAATGAATCAGTGAGGAGTGTTACTCGTAAGCCAGCGCGAGTGAGTGGAATGCTAAATGGATTCAGTTGTCATTCAGTCAAAAGAAATGTCGTATAAATATGAACATATAGAAATGAGGAGAAGAAGAAAGGCCAAAATTGTATCATAAAAATTTCGCTAAACATTTTCTTAATGCCATATATAAAAATAAAGAAAATGGTCTTACATTTTTATAAAGTTATTAAGTTTAAAAATTGGCTTTCTTTACAAAATTGAGATTGTGACCACCTAATAGGCCATTTATTTACACGAGGCCGTGCATACAGTTTATAGCGGTCTTGCGATACTATTGGCTTGTATAAATCAACTCTTAACATATTTTGAAAAATAATTAATATTTTCGTAAATTAAGCAAATTAAATTATAGTTTATCAAAACTAGCTTACCACGAACTTACTAGTTATTATTTTTAACCATTAATTGGATCGCTGCTCATATTTTCATTATTTTTAACAAACTTCTCTGAATGAAAAGCAAAAATTATCAACAATTAGTGGTATTTGGTACCGCCTTATTTGCAAATTTCTCCTTAATAAACTTTTCCTCCAATTAGTACTTCCAATTTGTTCGGTGCCTCCTTTGAATCGCCTTATAACCTCTTTTGGCGTTTCCCCCCAAAAAAATGGTACAACATTTTCTCAAATCAATAATCATTAAGAATTAACCAGAGCTACTTCACGCTGCAGGCAAAAGGGTGGAGACTGCTCTTGTTGCAGCCAAGTGTTGCAAACACGTTGCCAACCACCTCAGCTCCCAACACGACGAGCTGTCAATGATAACACGCTCTGACGCATCAGCAACACATCAGTGAAGTTTCAAACTGGAATTGCGGAATGGTGAAGCGATGACAGTAGCGAATGCTAACAAACAGCAGCCAATCAGGCAAAGCAGCATCAACACCAACGGCCGGCGGCCGACAGCAATCCAAACCAGTGGCTGTCAAGCAACAAACAACGAGATGCCTAATTTAATGTCACTTAAAAGAGCGAACATCAATTTAAACAGCAACAACATTGCTGTGATAAAGTAGTGGCAACAAAAAATTGCAGTCACAACCACGAACGAAACACGAAAGCTCTGCGAAATTGTCAATTTCTCAGTAGTGCGTCGTAAGATGAGCTCATTTAAATTTTTGCGTACACTTTTTGACATCAATGCATCAATGGTGAACGGTGAACGCGTAGCAAGCAAACATAGCAATCACAGAATTCTGCAACAAGACTACAGGGCGCGCGCGCGTAACAACAATGTGGCGGCGACAACAACAGAAATTCCTTCACTTCAACGACAAGAAGTCAAGATTGCACTTCGCTTCACTTTTTCTTGCTTTCTTGCAGTCGTACGCATTGTGGCACATTGCTGCTGCCAATTGTTGTTGGCTTGCCCTGCTCAGCTATCAGCAATGCTGAAATAAGTCGTCACCATGCAAACATCAACAATCGACAACGCAACATAATCAGGCGTTGCAGTGGATGACGAACCAGTCAGGCAGGCGCACAATTCATCAAATAAAAGCTCATTATTGTTGTAATTCCGTTGCTGTTTCTTTGTTGTTGGCATTAAAGTGCTTACGCGTGTAGTGCACTGAACTTTCGCTCATTTGTTCTCGTTGTCGAAAGTGCACACATACGTACTCATTTATATTTTTTGTTGTCCTTTGATGCTTTCGATTTGCTTTCGATTCTTGTTGTAGTTATTATGCTTACATGTTGCCACAATAAATTTCATTATGATTGAATTGTAGGGTGCGGATCGACGTTGTTGCTAAGTAGCCCTTTACTCTGCTGGGGCTTTCGTCATTTGGCAGTGTACACTGAAGCCAGATGGAAGTAAAAGTGGATAAAATATTTAAATTGATATTTGGAAAAATATAAACAAAACTCAAGCAAATTAAATTTCGAACAAAATTTTACTATCGGCACTCAATAGACTCCCTCAATTCCAACTTCTGTCACTACTAAGTTTTTGCGGGTCTCGTGTTATATTACAATATCCAGTGTTTTTCTCCAGTGACTACCCGTCTCATGGAAATTATGCCGCCTTTGCAGGTTCCTGAGTTACTATTTATATAACCAAATACTTGAATTTAATTGTCACCCCTCTTGTATACCACTCGTATAACCTAAATAAATAAGTGGAGGAAGCATATGATTTTAGATTTTTCCTCTATTCCACATACACTCTACGTCGAGCTCAACGTGACTAAGCTCTTATTTGATTAACGAGTGGCGACGGCCAGCGCTCTATGTGTGCTAGCCTTAAAATATTGGTTGTGGGAAAAGAAAAGTTGCAAGATAGGTAAAGTCAGTAGCTAATAACCGGACAGAAGTTTTGTTTTATCAATATTACAACCTTCTGTTGCGGTCATTTTTTTAGTTGAAAAAAAGTTTATTTGAAAAAAGAATAAGGTCGGGCGTATTTATATTAAAGGATCTATTTGTACGGTTTAAAACTTTAAAAAGGCTGAAATTCTAGCCTTAAAAACTAGGACCATACCTTTATGAATGAAAGTAAGTGGTTTGAAAATTCTATTGATGCAAACGGCTTTCATAGAAAGGTAGCCAGATATTGTCACATGTCTGGTAAAAAATCTTCACTCCATTTAAAAAAAATAATTATAAGAAATAATTTAAGCTGTTACAACAACAACAATCGCAAGAGCAACATCCAGCGAGAATCACTAGCTGAATAGGTATAACAATTTATATCATAATTTTTCCATCTAACTAAAAATTTGACCATAGTAATAATCGAAAATGCCCATACTCGAATTAGGACATATAAGCTCCGAAACTTCGTTGTGAAAAATAGGCTTCACAGAATCTATCGTTGCAAGCACACTTCCGGTGATTACAAGGGTTGATCGAATTTCAGCTAATACAAATTTCAGAACATAATTATTTTATTTATTGTACGTAAACAGAAAATGTTTTTAATTTTAAATACATTGAAAACGCTATATTTTTTACCTTTCTTAATGTAAACATTCATACAACAAAGTAATTTAAACATTAACCAAACATACACATAACTTTGATTGTGAGTATTCCTATATTCGTATCGTTTCAAGCTTTTTTGAACTAATTTTTTTATTATTTGAACTCATTTACAATTAAAAATGTTTATTTTCCTTTATTTTGCATTCCATCCCACTGTCACTTAACTTTGTCTTCTGTTGTTTTTATTCTGTCTTTTCATGCGTTATTTGATGGTCAGTTGTATTTTTGTTGTTGCTTTGTTAAATGGCTGGATTTGTTGCTTTTTGCTTTGGTTGACTCTTTATTATTAAAAAGTTATTACAACATGTTGTTATTGATGTTGCTATTTTATTTGCTATTGCATTCGTTGCTGCTGTCTCAAAGGTAGAAGGTACAACAAAGTGAGTACTTTTGAGCAAAAATGAGGCGCAATACTGTGAGAAAAGCAAAATTGGACGAACTTCAATGCGTAACTGCTTTTGTACACACGAAGGAAAAGAAATAAATTGGCAAGTGAAATGAAATGGGTCGCATGCGTTTTGAGTTCAAGCGACTGGTTGATGATGATGGGGCGGAAAGCATTATACACGTGAAGGTACATATCTACTTGTAGAAACGAGTGTTTGTGTAAATAAAGCATTGTTTCTACGCTACAGCGAAATTAACTACCAACGGACTGGTGCGCTTCTAATAACTTTATAACCACTTCTAGTGCACTTTTTTTCGCTTCATAACATACAAAGGTATTCTTTTTTTAATTTTTTGGCGCTTGTTATTTACAGATTTTGTGAGAGAAATTGTGAAATTTTTCAAGGAAAATTTTATGTAATATTTTTTAACCCTCTAACTTCTTTTTAAGGGCCAGGGCTGAATGAATGGTCAAGAAGACCCACTATAACGGAGAATAATAGGTCAATATGTTTAGCGAAAAATTTACTCCTGAAATTTTATTTCAATTGCCCGATATTTGGCTCAGATGGATACTTATTTTCTATTTTGCGAAACAACCTTAATCACAAATGCGAAAACTTAATTTGACTAACAAAAAAATGTGTACCCCCATGGGTTGAACCCGTTAACAGTTTTGGTATACTCATTCGATGCCATAGTTCTGCAAAGGAGACCAAATACCGCTCGTCACCACATGATTGAGGTGAAATATTTCGCAATATGCGAAATGGTACTAGTTCTGAACCAGACATTTGTTTCATTAATTCAGGCCGTAAGTGCCTGCAGGGTAGTTACGTGTGCACATATACACACACATATGCGCCTATGTGTTGGATGGAGCTGAATATGATTAGTTTTGTTTTCGTTTTTGTGTTTTGCTTGACTGCGGTGTAGCATCAACGGGTTGTTGTACTGCCACTAAGGCGCTTTTCATGACAGGTAGTTGAGTGAGCTCAGAGGCAGCCATATAGATACATACATATGTATGAACGTATGAAACTACATTTATTAATCTCGGTTGCAGAGATTTATTTTTGCCTGTTTTCAATTTATTGTGAAATTTGGTTATTTTTTCCTAAAAAAAAAAATAAATCACTTTCGAACTTGTACTTGACAGTTGAGATCTGCGAATTTTTTGGGTGCTTACCGCACTCGAATGCGTACACGTATGTGCGTTGCCACTCCCATGTTTCGTTATTGTTTGTATTTGCTTATTTATTTTCTGCCGCCAATTGCTTTTTTATGATGGCGGCTTTTGTGTTTTCTTTAGAAATTTCGCAAAGTTGTTAACCCAAATACGCGCCACATGGCAGCCGTGATTTCCTATCTGCGGCCTCCTCGACGTGCTTTGATGGAAATTTGATGATTTCTGGTTCTCCTCACACGCAAACTATTGTATGTAGACGCTTTTAATATGAGTACTTCTAAGCTACATATAAATGTATGTAGGCGTATGACACTACTGATTTCGTCGTTCGGGCTCAATTTTCATACTCATTTTAAAATTTTACATTACTTTGCGTAATTTCCGAGGAATATTGCATTTCATTGTTGTTGCCGCGATTTGACTTC
The DNA here is from genome assembly GCF_027943255.1 of Anastrepha obliqua. NCBI lineage: Eukaryota > Metazoa > Arthropoda > Insecta > Diptera > Tephritidae > Anastrepha > Anastrepha obliqua. The sequence continues at coordinate 92,969,217 of NC_072893.1, read as the reverse complement.
ATTTCTACCGCTATTACAATACCCAATGGTCTTTTGTCGTCTGCGCATGCGCACATATTCTTGTACACACACACTTAGATACGTGTACAAGTACACTCATGCAAGCAAATCAAGCTTCAATGGTGACTTGCAACGCCAACTGCCAAACTGAAATGTAATCTTAACGACATTTGCCATGTCACGTCAGTGTTTATTGTTCGGCGGCGCACCTTCCGCTTTTTGCCCCCCAAATTTGATGGCTGCACAACATCCAGCTAGCCAACAGCTGCAGGCTTAATGCCTACTCCACGATAGATACCTACTCCTCGTACCAATGTGGTGGCATGTTGTATGGCCGATTTTTTTAGCCACATTCGTTTTATTTTAGTGTTGCCGTTTTTGTTTGCAACGCGTGTTTATTTCACTTTGTGCGCAGTAAGGGCCACTCGCGCTTTGAAGCTCTTTTTTGTTGCTTTTATGTAATTTTATGTTTGCTTAATGCAACTCATTGCTGCTGCCTCAACGCTATCACGGCTTGGGCAATTGGGCTACAAAAATTGCAAAATTAATCGACGGCGCCGCTGCCACCGATTCATTTTGACACTGTCGACCGTTGCAATATTTATGAGTTGCCATATGAAAATCTCCCCAAATGTTGTTTCTTTGCATGCAACGTCAGCGTCGCATTGAGTTAGTGGCTGTTGTCATTGGAGGCGAGTGTGTGCCACAAATCAGTGAGGAAAATGGATTGGATTAGGTTTGGTTGGAAGGCGCAAAACAATTCGCTACCTCGGCCTGGCCTATCGTTTCATTTCTTATGCCTGCATTTACAGCTTGCCATATTTTATATTACTATTTCAGTCTGTATTTTTCAAATGAGCAGCACCATGTGGTCATATTTTGTTCTAATAGTAGGCATACTTGCATATATGTACATATGCAATTCTTCAATTGGGTAAGACAAATTTTAAAACTCTTCTCATGCACATTAACCGTTCGCTAAAAAACTATATTAAACCTCTTTCAAATGCTTTAACCTCTGGGTCTGTATTCCAAAGTACTCGTAATTACTTAAGGGGTTATATACCTTGTGTTTTTCAAAAAAATCAAAATAAATTTTATTTCTTTATCGTAAAGTACAATCCCTTGAGAACATTTTCCAAAAATTTCATAGAGATCTGAGCAATAGATCGAAAGTTACAGCGTTTTAAATTGTGCGTCGTCACGTCCTGAGCGTACGGCCTCATGCGGCGCTTGAAACTTAAAACGCGATTATCTCAAAAACGTGTTTTTCTAAAAATGCTTTTGCGGTGGACGCGATTGCAAAAAAAGTATTCAACCGATTTTTATAATTTTTTTTTTAAATTGTTCGTAATTGATGTCGCCTCTTAGTGAATGATCAACTTTTTATGTATAAATTTTTATTTTGCAGATATGAATTTTTTAATGCCAATTTTAGGACTGTAGAAGTGGAGTTTTTTAAAAACATGTTCCTATTTTCACAAAAATCAAAATATTTAATATATTCATCGTTCACTAAGAAGATATAACCCTATACTAATGAAATCTTTTCGATTTTTTGATTTCAGTTGACTTGGTGGACTTGAATCGCGTCCACCGCAAGCCTCTTCCAAAAAAAGGGTCTTGGGGGAAAACGCCATAACTCCGCCATTTTTAAATATTTTTACACAAACAAAGCCTTTTTTTTTCTTTAAACATTGTAATATCCAATAATAAAAACTTTTATACAATAAAATTATTGCTACATATCTTTAAAAAAAACCCAACTTTCGCTAATTTCACCGGACCACAAGGTATATAACCCCTTAAACCAAAGCTTTCCAATTCAAATAAGAGATCGTTTGGAATTAATAATGCACTTGGTAGAAATACGTATTTTCCATTGCTGAATTCAGTGCTTGTTATTGGCACGATTACATAGGTCATTATAGTCTTTACTACTAGTCTTGTTCCATTGCATGATTTAGAGGAATCAGCGTTGCAGAGAAGGATAAAAACTTTATTGCTATCGAAAAACTGGCTCTGAACTATTCAAACATCTTTTTTCAAAATCATGGAGTGGCGTTACCTGTTAGATAATAACATTTTTTATTTTATATTTTTTTTATTTTATATTCCTCAGCAAATTTAATAAATTTGTCTTATCCTTTTTATTTCCAGCTTCCACATGCATGGCTGTCGGCTGTAAAAATGGCGGAACGTGTATCACACAAAGCAATGGACTCTCCTTTTGCAAGTAAGTCCAAGTGATATTTTATTTACTTTTGTTTGTACTAGAATTGCATTTTATGTTTAAATATTCAAAAGCCCCAAACAATGTGCGCGCAATTAAGAAATTATCAACATCAAAGCATCGGTTTTTGTGGATTTACATACAATTTTATTATTTGGGCATTTACACAAGCGCGACATATTTGGCATTTTAATTAGGCTACAGATAATAGTGGAAAAAATGCACAAAGCGTGATATGTTAATTTGCTTGGCGTTGACAAGTTAATGAAGTATTGGAGGAAATTCACAAAAACCTGCATACATGTGTACATATGGATGTGTTTACTAGGGGCACACATTTTTTATGTTGAACAAACGAAGTTTTATTTTCTGTGTGTCGTTTATTTTATTACTCTTCTTTATTTTTATAGGTTTTACAACAATTTAGTGCTTTGTCATAAATTATATTCTTTATTAGAGTTTATAGATTTCTCAATATCTAATTTACAAAAATGAATGCTTGTTATACATAAGTATATGGCGTAAAATACTCTCCAAATTATCAATCCAATGGAGTGAAACATTAAAGTTATAGGTAAAAGTTGGTGTCCTCATGCACATCATCTGTTCGAGGGTAGGGTAGGCGGAGGGGTATATTCCGAACATCTGGAACCCCTTTCAGCTTTCGGCTTCTCAACCACTGCAGTGTAGTTTATATTGAACCGATGGCAATAATAAAAGCCTGGTAGAATGTGATGGAATACCTGGAGATGTGATATCTACATTTTCCCTGATAGCCATGCGGCGATAAAATCGCTCAAAAAACTGTCTAAGGTAGCCATGAAATGTCCCCCATCTCTTAACGAGATGGCTGAACCGTTTCACCAGAAAATAATATAGGTTCCTGGCTATTGTCACATAGGTGGGACTGCAGGGACGATGAACTAGCGGAATTTGACACCAAGCTGACTGATGAGTACACAGAGAGTGACATAGGCAAACCCATACAGACTTATAAGCTATTTAGTTTTGAGAAAATTGTAAGACCAGCGAATGAAAGATGGTGTAACGAACCTACCTGCTGAATCGCCCGACTTGTGGTCGACTCTCCATGCTAAACGCACAGAATATCAGTTGGGGCAAAGTAAGCCTAATCATGACACACTGATTGTTGTTATTCCGGGGCACTATCTGGTAGGCAGACAGAGGATGGGCGAGCAGACACTTGACTTCTGCAAAAGTGGTTTAGATGAGGAAGAGACGATCTATACACACGGCTATTTACCATTTTAGGTAGAATTTTTTTAACGAGTTAGACGATCTCAGTACTGTGAAAATCACGGATCTTCTAAATTTTTTTTTACGAAAAATAAAAGCAAGTCCCATTAGTGGACAAACGCTACAACCTAACCTGTCCTAAAATTGGCCTATCTGCCTAAGGAGGCTGATGCAGATGAATGGGGGATCACCACTTTTGTTCAAAATCGGTAGGGAGTTTTAAGATAAATGCGTTGAGAGGGGAACTTATGTGCTTTTTATTATGGGAAAGTAAGCTTAATATTTATAGTCTGGTCATATAAGTATGTATGCACATATGTATTTCTTGATTACTTGTATAACTCGCAGTATTGTGGGTTGGGTATAATCTAGTGCTTCTTAAAAGTATCACAAATTTTCCTCGTATTTCCACTTATTCAGTTAATCCTTTACTAACCAGATTTCTACTGCTAACACTTCATTTATGCGCTTATGGCAGCTGCTGTTTGTGTCTTTTGTTTTATTTTATTTAATGATTTCTACTCTTAAACGCCGATTAGTGCTTGTGAATTGTAAATTTATCTATTATACAGTTTTATAATTTAAAGGGTGTCATGTCGTAAATTTGATAGTCAAACAAACTTTAATCTGAAACATTACCATAAAACAATATTGTTTTTAATCGAGATGGATAGATAATACGCAGCTTTAGGTCTCATATTTTCACCTCATAACAGTCAACATATTTTTTCTTTTCCTTTCCAAATATTTATTACGGAAGACTCTATAAAGTATGGTAGCTATTAAAATCGAATTGCGTTACAATTTGTATGCTTTAAGTCGTCAAAAAGCTTTTTGTTGTTTTTGTACCGTAATCTACAGATATTTTAATTAAAAAATTTGGTCAAATTTGTATATTCTTTTTTCCTATTTACCTACATTATTTAATCTCCCGTAGCCATTTTTGTAAATATTTGTGAGTTGATTTATTTTAGAGAAATTTTGTGAAAACTTGTTAAGGATTTTTTTCTACCATATTTCCAAAACCTTTTAGCATCTTTAGTGTACTTAAAAGTTTGCGTACATATATATTTAGTTTTAATGCAAATTATTTACTTAATTTTTTTGCATAATTCTCCACTTGATCGCTTAACTTGAGCCGTCAACACAATTTACATAATGTTTTTGTTTTTGGAATTTATTGCTACCATATTGTTAGAGCCTTATTTACGTAAGCATTAATTTCGGTGCTTTACAAATAATGATTTGTTTTATTGTGACTACCGAGGAATCAATGCGAACAAGCGCTTTTATACATATAAATACACCTGTGCGCACAATATTAGCAGCGCGACTTTGTGCAAGTTTTTCCTATTGTTTTTTTTTTTCAAGCAAGATTTCCATCAACCAAATTTCTTTTTATATTAAGTAAAAGAAGTTATTTAAAAACTTAATTGGATGATTAATTTTGTGGCACTTTGTGCTTGAACGTAATGGCAGCAATAAAGATGTTCCGTTGAAATGTTGTTGCTCTGCTTGTTTCCTAAACTGGCACAATAGTGCTGATACATATACTGAAATTGAATCGGTATAAAACTGCATACCCAGAAATTGTCCAACATTTTTTTTTTGTTATACAAAGTCAAAAACCATGAGTTATATGATTTTTGTGGTAGTATGAACTATAGTTTTATAAGAAAAGTAAAAAGAAAGAATAAATAAATTGTCAAAACTTTGCAATACGTTCCGCTGCTAATATTGTGAACACCGGTGTATGTACATATATGTATGCATGTACTATAATATTTATATATACGCGTATTTTAGGCTTTTAACTGCCATTGGCTGATAGAGATGAAGACATACCAACTATGAGAAAACCCGAATATTTAAGTGGGCATGTTTGCTTGATGTATTGCCTTATGACTGGCTTCCAAAATTTAATTGCTAATTTTGTTGATGGGCTAACAAATGAATTAAATATTTTAATTTCCATTGGCATGCATGTTGTGGCTGTGATCTGAATTCAGTTTATTGGCATTTCTACAACGAGGGGTTTACGCTGATTTTACAACTGAAAAACACAACAAAGAAAGACAAAAACAAAGTAAATTGTGGCTAAACAGGTTGTTACCCATTATCAGTTGGAGTAATTACAGCCTCGCTTACTAATCGCTCTAAAAATGTTGCGGTTCATCCGCACCAGAAGCCTTGAGAAACTTACTGGAAATCGAATTAAAATGCGATACATTTTACTTACTGCTCGCATTCCATAAAACAGCGCCACGACCGCCTGATGAACTTGAATAAAAGTTGAAAATAAAAGGTAGAAAATAAACACTAAGAAAAAAACGCAAAAAAGTTTCAGCCGCAAAAAGGCTAAAGAAAAGTATTATAGATATCTAGCGAACCAAAAGGGCAAATAAGGCGAAGCCAGCTCGAGCGCAATCATTAAATCTTCACAAAAGTCTGCCGCGTTCATGTATCCCTCCTAACTCCGTATGCTACTTGCTCTTCCCACTCCAAACCGGCTGCCTGTTCGCTCACTCGATTAGTTAAAAAACCTTTCAAAGTACGCCGGTCGCGCAAAAGTGGCTGTGATCGAAATCGGTGTGCTATGAGAAAAGGTTCCCAAAGGGACTCATCAATGCTGAAAAAGAATGGCAACAGAAAGAAACGAAGAAAAAAGCAGAAAAAACGAAAGTCTCAAAAGCGCACATCAGCAAGAAGACAATCACAACAATGGCCTAGTGGCACAACAAAGCTTTTATATTGGAGTTTTAGCTTGAAAATTGTCTGTGATGTTGAGTCGCTGGGCTGTCTGTCGGGCAGCCGAAGTGAAGTTTTACTGCGAAAGAGCGAAGATTGGGCGGCGCGAAGGAAGTGCTTGGCGATGGGTGTATTCAGACGGTATTGTCAAGTGAATTGGTTTTATATGTATGTTTTTAGACGAAGCTGGTGAATTTTTAAATCAATTAGTTATAAACATTCGAGTGGGAGAGTTTAAAGCTTGGTAAAACATAAAAAAGAACTGTCAAATAACTTTTAGACAGGCATGGAGTCCACGCTGAGGATTTAGTATTGATGATTTAGTATACTTGCCCTAACCGATTGTAACTTCTTCTCATGTAAACCACATTGCAAAATTATAAACACCCTAAACTTTTTTTCCGCCCTATGCTCCGATCAATTTTAAATTGCAATACAACAACGAAAGTTCAAATTGATTAAGCAATCTTTATTATTTCTGTGTAGAACTATTCATGGCTTTTTTTTAAAGACAATCCGCTGCAAATGTTGGCCGCAACTGCGTCATACTTCGGCCATCCGTAAACACCACTTTTGATTGACTCGCTGGAGAACTTTGGTTAGTATCTCGTGAATAATTTTAGTGATGCTGACTTCCAATGTCACAATCGAAGCTGGTTTATCCACAAAGCCTTTAGATTTTACTTACCCCTACAAATAAAAGTCCAAAGGTGTGATATCACACGATCTTGATGGCAAATATACTGGCCCGAGAGGAGAAATAAATTGCCCACCGCAACAAAGTCATTGTTTCACTGGCTGTACGGCAGGTAGCGCCATCTTGTTTGAATCAAATGTCGTTGAGATCACGGGATCACGGATCAAAAAGATCGTTTATCATGGAGCGATAGCGTTCGCCATTCACTATTACATTGGCGCCTGTCTCATCTTTGAAGAAATATGGGCTGATGATTCCTCCGGTCCATAGGTCGCCCCAACGTTTGTTTTCAATGGATGTAATGACTGCTTTTGAATTGCTTTGGGTTGCTTCTCAGCTCAAATACGGCATTTGGGCTTATTGACGTAGCCATTAAGCCAAAAATAGGCCTCATCGCTGAACACCATAAGTTGGCCTAAACGCGCGATGAACACTTTTCATAGAGCCTCGATTTTGAGGCGTAAGTCTTTCCATGATGAATAATATTAAATCGCATTGAAAAGTAGCACCATCTATCGGTATAAAGCCGACCTGCGCCACTGAACAATCGACCACTCGAATTAGATACAATCGATGGAGAAGCATACAAGATATTTCAAAGCAATTTTTTCAACGCACAATATGCACTTTGATGCCGACATTCAAAAGTGTTACAATTCCTTATATTCCAGCAAATATTGCGATTCGTTATTTAACGAAATATTATTTCTTCCATAATATTACTGCAAATCATATTGTTTTCATGCAAAATCCACAGATTGCTTTTAATTTGTTCTGAGGATATAAAAGTTAAGAAGTGTAGGGCTAAAGTTCCGACTTTTCTATGCGGAAACCGAAATGAATTTTTGTGACCACCACTCTTCGCTTCTAAAATATGTATATGCATGTGTTGAGCTGTGTTGCATTGGCACGAGTATTTGTATGAAAGTGTTGTACAATATGATTCACCTTCCGCTTGAATACTGGCTGAATGATGGTGGCTGCTAGGAGATCTTCGGATGGTTGCAGACTTTCAGTGGATTTTAAATCATGTCATAGCCTGCGTTTTCAATGCCGCGCTCACTGATCGTCAGCCGTCAGCGCCATTAGTCGGCAAGCCATTCAACCAACCTTCCATCTATCCAGTTATTATGGAATTGTAATTACACAAACACACATTCTTCTAAGTGTGTGCATGTAACCTGGTTTCATCTTAACTTTTTTTCTTCCCCATGTGCGCACATGTCAAACACGAATCCAGTAATCACAGTGCTTTTCTTTTTATCCCACTTGAGCACACATTGAGTCCAGCTTAGCCAGCCAGCTTTCTGTCAGTTGTTTTGCCGCTTGATCGCTGACCTTTCACGCGTCAAATTATGCTGATATGCGCGAGTGTGTTAGGTGATGTATGCACTCACGCACGAATCGACGTGCCGTCACAGATGCTACAAAATTGAAATTGATTTTAATGATGTTGAAATTTCACAAAATGTTTTGTGAAACGTAAAAATAATGCATTGCTGATAAGACAACCTCCTGAAGCGTACAAAAAATTATAAAAAAAAGAAATACAGGCCGCATAGTTGCACAATGCAGCTTTCTATGAACCCAAGTAAGTATGTATGTGTGTTTTACAAGAAACAAGCATATGTACATATATTTTTCGCATACATACATACATATTTTCTTGTTGGATTGTTGTCCTCTTTACTAGCCTCGTGCAATGAGTAATTTTAGTAATGATTCAATTAAAATTTTAGGCTCAATTTTGTGTTTATGTAGACATAAAAACTGTTCGTTTCCACATCTCATTTAACAGCCATCCTCGTCTTTTTCTTTCACTATTATTTTTAAAGTATTGTAATAATTTTTTAAGTTATATTTTGTTGCCAATATCTTAATATGCCAATCCTTTCACCAAAAATACCAGTAAAGACCTCAAGGCGAGTAAATCTGATATTTTACCAGCTCGCATATGTAGTTGCTATATTAAAATAGGCTACCGTCAATTCCATGCTTTCTAAAAATTGTACCCTGAAATCTGTACCCATAAATAATATTAAAAAGCGTAACGTGCGATGACACTCTATGAACTTAACAAAATCATTTTGGCAAATATTGCACATTAAAGGTTGGCCCATGAACATTACTATATAAAAATTGTAGTGAAAGTATGTAGAAACATGACTTTTCAAAATGAATTCTCCTTGCATTCATTACAACATAAAAACTTTGCAGATTAAAATATAGATTTTTTAAATACAAAATTTGAATATTCAGTCATTTATGTTACTTTTACTATTTTCAAAAGGCACTCAATACAAGTGTTTTTGCTTACTCAATTCTCTGGGACTTATTTTAGTGGGCCACTAGGTTGTTCACAACTGCCTTAGGTGAAGAAATATAAGCTCGTCTTCCATGTGTGAAGTGAAAGCTCAATTTAAAATTAAAGCTCGAGTCAATTAAAATCTCTTCTATTTCGAAGTATTTGAAATGATTTAGAGCAAAATTATTTAAAGCATGGAATGGAGATGATAATCCAGAACTTTAACCGACGCTCAGCGATTTTCAAGGACTCAGTTGATTATTGACATAACAGGGGATGAAATGGCGATTTGTTTATGACAAAACTGAGATTTTGTTGGTGATATAAGAAAAAATAAACCCAGCCAGTGCTTGGATTGGATTGGAAAAGCGTAAGAATGCGTGTGAAATGAGCAGGCACAATTCTGCTACTCTGCAATTCCCTGTGACGTGGCTACTCCCAAAATTGTGCTTTCAAAGGACAAAGCTTGTAATCCATTGTTATCTTAATTAGAAAAGTAATAAAATATTGAAATCGCTTGGACTAATTAAAATTTTGTATTGGCAGCAAGCAAAAAATATGTGAGTGAGCGTAAAATTTATTGCTTACAATTCCCCAATTCATTTAACACACCAAAAGATTAACTATTTTTGTCTTATTTGTCACCCTCCGAGCTTCCTCTACAATTTTTGGGGTGCATCTTTCCATGCCAACCCCGAACGGCATATCCTTTTTTTAGTTTTTAAAGGCATTGCCAATCCACGCAAACTTCACTCTCACAGAATTTTAATGTGTCTAAACATATTCCGCCAATATCGATTTGGTTTTCATCTCACCGCTCATTTGAAGCTTTTCCCGTTTTTGGAAACCTTTAATATCTTTGATAATATGAAAATCTTTCAGGCTGCTTTTAAATCCCTCTTCTCCGCTTAATAATGGTAAATGATTGTCTGCACCTTCTTAACATGTTTGGGAACTTCAACACAGTATTATTAGGTTGGTTTCCTGGACATGTGGGAAATGAAATAATGATTAGCTAAAATAGGGCTAAGTATACCTCTAATTGGTTCTGAGCCTTTCTGTGGACTTACAAAGGGCCACATTAACGAATTTCTCAAAAAGTGGGAGGAGAAAAAATTCATTGAAAACCCTTCGAAAATCTATCGGTCAGCGACAAGCGAAACAATTCCTAACGCAGGACAGAGGAATTTCTGATAAGTTACTTTGGCTCAGCAGCGGGCTTAAGATTTTTAAATGGTTACTTTACAGGTCACTGTAGCCTGAGATATCACTTAAACGAAATTGGTCTCTAACACCATTATCTGTCGATTCTGTGAAATGGACACAGAAGACTCGGAACTAATTCTTTATGAATTTGCTACACCACCTTGGTGGTATTGCCGTGCATTCACATAAATTATGGAACAATAAACCACAGAATGTGCTAAAATTAAAAAAAAAAATCTTAAAATATAGGATATCTCAGTAGACTTTACACAATGGATCTGTTTTTAGTGGCAGTGCGCAGTAGCCCAATAATAATAAAAATAATCCACAAGCAAGCTCTCGCTCTCATTAAAGAAATACAAAATCGCTTTGCTATAAAGAGTCTGAGTTTAAATAGTGAAATTTTCATACAGATATTTTCATAATATTTTAAATAAATAATATAAACTATATACTATTTACAAATCGACTATCGGCTATAAAACTAAAAAACCTATTTTTTCCCAACTGCCATGCCGCGTTATCACTGCTTTATATCGTCGAAGAGTTGCCCTTGCAAGTGAAACGCATAAAAGTTTTTTAAACGCTAGAGTTGAATTATAGCGCGCATGAAAGCTGCAGTGAAAGGTTAAGCATTAAGCAGTAAGAAATAATGCCAAGCATTCGATTCTGTCCTTCGAAATGATAAAAAATTATCCTTGTATGTAAATTTGCATTTCGTGCTCACTTCCTACTTTTTTGTTTGTTTTTGCGTACATTTACGCTTCCAAATTCTTCATGCGCTTTCCTAACTAACTAATTTTGGTTCCCACTTTCATCGCTTGACTTCTCACTTTGGGCTCCATTTGGCATTTGATGGACAGCTTTATGAGCGCTGTCATCTTCAAAGTATTTTTATTGGCATGAATTTTTGCAGACATGAAAAATTCCCCAACCGTCAGCGAGTTGATTTTTATTTTTAAATTTTTGAAAAATGCGCTTTATTAAATCGGCAGCAGCGGTAAACAGATTATGTGTATGCAAGGAAAGAAATATACCTGTACTACTGCATACACATCTACACATTTATATAAACGTAGGGAATTTTGCACGTTGAATAATAATTTGCCGGCTTTATATATCAGATCGGCATATCGCTTGCACGTAGAACTCCTCTAAATAAAATATAAAAACAAAAGCACATTAAAAAATATATTTTACTCAAATATGACTTGGTATTCTTTCGCATTACTACACAACGCAGACAATCTGATTTAAATGAATGCATCCGGGCGGTGTAGGAAAAATAAATATAAAACCCGCAAAAGGAAATATTGTATCAGAAAATAAAGGTGAATAATTTACCAGGAATTTTATGATTACCTGTAGGTACTTGATTTTTTATTTAATGTTTTCTTGTGGTATTTTCTGATGTTTTTACACCAATACGAGTACACGTATGTAGTTAGAAGATATTGGCGAAACCTGATTTTAGATTTCTTTTTTCGTACACATTTTTTAATCTTTGTTTATTCATTACTTATGTTGGTTCACTTAACTTTGGTGAGATTTTTATTACATAAAATTAACTATTTTGAAAATGATCTGCAAAAAATGTGGTGCTTAAGTGTAAGCGCTTCTCCACACTTCGGCAGTCAGTTTCGGCAGCATCATCAAGCGCCTCTGACAGCAACAACACTTACGTACCATAAGTCTCGAATGCCGATTACGAAGCTTCGACCACCGAGTAGGCCAGGCCAGATGCGAGACAAAGCAATCCATACCCAAATTTACATTTGCCGCCATATCCAAAAGCTTCATGCATGGCAGCTGTGAAGTACTCGTGCAATGATCGCGGACAGCTGAGGATCAGCGATCTTTTAATGAGCTAAGCCCGTAAATAATAAGAGCAAAACAAAGGCAGAGAATAAATAAAAAGCAAGCGAAATAATAAAGCTAACATGAATAGACAAAAAATCGTTATGTCTGCTAGGTGTACTTAGGTATGCTCGTATTCGCTCTTGTAAACCAATATACCACACTTGCTCGCTTGCCACACACAAACACTTGAAAATGTATGGCGTCGATTGAACGCTTCGAGCAAGACAGCCGTCCATCCGATCGCCAATGCTTGACCGGCCGTATTTCGTGCTTTATTTATTACATTTGTTCCATTGTGGCATACAAGCAGAGTATTTGAAATTTTCGTATAATCTTTGTTTGCCTAATTTCTCCGCTGATTTTCTTTGTAACATTCAAAAATGCTTTGCTCGATCGTCACAATCGTCGATAACTGGCGTATTACTTTTGTTGGATTATCAAATAGTGCTTTAATTTACATATACACACACAAACTCATAGTTGTAAATGCTGATGACACAGCTGAAAATTCGACGCCGTCTTCCTCGCTTCGGTTGATCAGCTGCATCCGTTGCAATTGAACACATGAGTTCATTTTAGGATTTTACGGCTGATAAAGCTTTTCTGCTACGGTAGGTGGTCTGATCAACTGCTATGTCATCACAAATACTCACTCACACAGACACATTCCTTGATTTGTTCATTCGCTGTCTGCAAATGCACATTGATCTCGATGATCTTGTTGTTTGCCTCTATGTCAATTTTGTTGCAATCGGCAAGGAAGTTTACGCTGTGCTTAGCCATTTGCTTTTGTGGAAATTTTTGGTGTGGTGCGATAACATCACTTGAACTCTAGCTTCAGCTCTAAAGCGATCGCCTGATCGCCTGATTGGCTGTTATGGTTATTGCATTGACTCTTGTTTTGCTTTATTTTGTTTTATATATTTATCCTGGCATTATCACTGGCGAGTTTACATTTAATTTCTACTGGTTTTTTCTGTCTAACATGATTTGCTTACAAATAGTCCAAATTTGGCGATCGATTTGAGGAGCGTTGAAATTTGCATTTGAGTTTTGGCGAATATGGTTGTTAAATGTACTACACAGCTCATTTTGTTAAGCTAATGATATTGTAGTACGTATTTTGCATAAATTGCTTGAACACATCGAGAAGAGATGGGGACGTTTGTATGTATGTAAGTGGTTTTGCACTATTTATCGAAATAATAGCGTAAAATCATTAAATTGTGTCAAAGCGAAAATGCAGATATTTTAAGGAGATGTTTATGCGCTTGCAATAGGGCAAGTACCGCCATGGTCTTGATACCGCGTTCGTTAAAATTACGGAAGAAAAGTATCAATGCAACAAAAGTATCGCAGAGTAGAACTCGATACTTACCCATATCGGAATCTTTATAGAATTCACATAGTTAAGCCGCTTTGCTATTTTATAAAGGATTAGAAATGTGCCTTTGAAACCTTCACTTTCTGCTGACGGGTTACTCTCTAAGGCCAGAGTAGGTGCCGTTTTATGTATCGAAAACTTGTCAAGATCTTTTCGTATTTAAAGCATGGAACCTCAATGGTGCTGTGTGAAAAGTCATAAACCATCGCAATGTGTTTTTCCACTCACTACTGCCTGAAGTATTGAGAGCTTGAGCCTTAACAACTCTAATAATCTTTTGGGCTGGTTTTGAATATGCAGCAGAGCCTCTGAAGTGCATATATTTGAATCAATGGTGTAAAGTTGTATCATAGTTATAGCAATCGTTGTAACGTCGTTTTTCTGGATCCGATGGATGTTAAGGGTGGTCCATATAGAGGGTTCGTTTTTAAAAATTCATAAAAATTAGCATAACTTAATTTTTACTCAACGAATATACCAATCGTATTTAATTCAAATCGTCAAATCGCTGCTCTGAGATGGCCAATTGATATGAATAAAACGACTTATATCACGATTACCGAACTTGGCGTGCAAAAGATCGATTACGACATGGGATGTATGGCATGGCGCACTATCCTACTGAAACCAAAGATTGTCCAAGTAAATTTAAAAAAATGAGTCGGTGATTTTACCGCTCTAAAATCCGCACTAAAAAGTCACTCTCGGATGATGAATTGGCTTCTTGACGGTCACAGGTTTTCCGATCCCCAGATGCGGCAATTTTGTTCGTAACATAGCCGCCGAGATGAAAAAGCGCTTCGTCATATTTGAAAAAAAATGGGGCTTTCCGCTATAAGTTTTAAACCGAAATTATTAGCCTAACTAAAGAATTATAGACAGACATAATCTGCCTCTATGACACAAAGAGCTAAAATTTTTAAACACTCGCAAAGCATGTTTTTCAAGTGGAGTATTTTCCAGCAAGATTTAGTGCAACAGCCTGGACATTCTATACTTTCATTCTGGGAAATACACACAAAATGAGTACATTTTATGAAGTTTAAAACCAATCCACCAATCCACCGCCCTCGCGAGCTCCAAGTATCCCTGATGACCCTCCCGATCATAATCCATTATCATGCATCAGGTTTTTACTTGTTCGAGGTTTCCTCTCATAATTTGAGGTTTTCGATTTCCTCGAATGGGTTGAATTATAAATGGCTATAAGTTCCTATTTGAATAATCAACCACGTTCGAGCCCTGTTAGAATATTTTGGACCGTGGGCCTTTAGCAAACCAACTTGTATGACTTTAGCAAGCTGTTTTTGATCTTTCGTTGACAAATTGATATTTTAAATCGATGTTTAAGAAAATGGTAAAAGAATCATACCAATTGCAGCTTGACAGAAAAAAAGTATTAAGTCAAAACCATTTGCTTTGTCAAATTGCCACTACTTTTGGGTATGCCTTTAAAAATTACTCGCAAATCTTAAAGTAAAAAAATAAATTTAGCAAATTTCTCATAATCTGAGGCATTTATTGGAAATATATTTTTCCAAACCCGATTCGATTATTCAAACTTGCATTGGCTTTCCATGTCTTAGAATTTTCTTACTCCAGCCATTCGCCACAATCTCATAAGCATATGCACCAAGCCTTCTCCATATGTTTGTATGTATATATGTCTGTAGGTATGAGTACATTTCCTCTGCGCATGCGTAGGTGGACAAATACTCGAAATCGTACCATAAGCGGCTAACAATTGCTCGGAGTAAGTGTTTTCGCCAACATAGGCACAGTTGTTGTATCCCTACTTGGCCGATTTCTTTGAACAAGGTGTTGTGCACATACGAGTAAAAATGTGTGTGTGGCAATGACCAAAACACTGTTGCATGTAATTACGCCAACAGCAAGCAACATTATCGTCATCGGCAATATCACAGTTGTTGCCAAATTTTCGTATGGATAATAAAAATTCAGAAAAGGGGCCTTTGTTCTGCCTTCCAGAAAGCAACCCACTCGCGACCCAGAAGTACATAGGTACATAAATATTTTATATTTATATACTTGCCGAAAAGCATACGGAGTATGAAGCGTTAAAAATAAAGCCTTTTAGTGGGTTTTTTTTTTTGTTGCTGCCTTTGGTTATTTCGTTCATTGTTGGCTGCTGCAATTATACTCTTGGCTGCCTCGAAAGCTATGACAGCAACAACAATAACGACAAGCATAATAAAAGTCCGTAGCAATTTCTCTGGCAAGCTATTGCTGCTGCGGCTGCTGTCGTAGCTTTTTATTTATTTTTTTTTTTTTTGTAGTTTGACTTGGGTTTTGGCCTTTCCTTTGCTTTATGGCTAACTATTGATTTATTTTATACGAATTTCTTTAACGCGAATGCCATTATTGTGTGGAGTTGGCTTTAAATTTTTTATCCACTACTTATTGAGGCATTTAATGCTGCCTTTTGAGAGAACAATGAGATTTATTATGAAATTTGATTTGGCCATTTTGGGACTAAGAGATGTCTCTAAAAATATAAATTCAAGTAGAAAATAAAGCATAGTAAAACCGTCAGGCAGTGCGGGTGCTGCTGTCAAGTGCTTAATAAAACTTCTTTTATTATCGGCTCTTCATGTTCGTGCGTACTTCGATTTTATTTTATAACATCTTTTGAAAACAATTTACAGCTCTGCTACCGCAACATAGAAAGAAAGTCTCAACAAAATTTCATTTCAAACATTAAACTGTTTTATGATGTGCTAATTGGTGCGCTACTTTGCTTTGAGCTATGCCGCCAACCCAAGGGAGGCTGTCGCTGAAGTGCAAATTAGTCAGTGGAGCAATTCCACGAATTCAACGAGTCTTAAAAGCTTTGCTTCTGCTGCATCGTGTACGCATGGCCTTAAAATATTGTTTTCTAGAAATTGTCGCAGCAACATCATTACATATGCGCGTGTTTCTGAATTTTTTACCGACTACTTAAGCTGTTTAGCGAATAATTTAACTGAGTAAAACAAAAAAGCTCAATGACAGCTGTCAGGGTTTTGACGTAAAGCATTGACAGACGCATAAACCACAAGCACTTTAAGCAACAGACAGTCAGCCAGTCCGAGCGTGCTACATAAATAGATAAGCAATGTGTCACAGATGCACTCGGAAGTAGCTGCAACATTGTATTTAAACGCAGCAACAGACCAGGGGGAAGTAGGAGGAGCGACAGAAAAAACGCGTGCGTGTCTTAAGTGCAGTGTTGAATGTAACTTGTGGGCGAAGCGACTAAAAGTTCGCGACGTACACAGACTCTCATCGCTACCACGGCTTCATTCTCGCCGTCACTTTATTTGTACACACTCATTTGGCCCCAGATACATACGTAAATGCGACTTGGCAATAATGAACAGCAAACAAAATGCCGCTGCTGAAGCTGCTTGACTGCCTGACTGCCTTCACTGCATGCCACCAACAATAAGCATATCAAAAACGAGTCTTGGAATCTGCCTCACATGACTCTAGCAACAACAGCTCAAGCACACATACGCAAGCACATGCGTATAGCGAAGATGCGCACTCTCAATTGGTCGCGCATGCGCAATATGCAGGCATAAAAATTTGTTGCACAAAGTCGAGATATTCGACAGCAGCAAGAGACATGCAACAAGCAACCAGCGACAAGTTCGAGATTGTAGGCGCGTGGGCGAGAAGCACAGGAATACACTGTGAAGCGCTGAAGAACAACTTTGAAAACTAAATGGCATGCAGGCAGTTAGTTAGCATATGTGGCATGGAGCTGTATGTGACAGTGTGTTGGAAAGCAACTGCATCAGCAGCCAGGCAATCCAGTCAACAACATTGTCGTTTCAATCTTAGTACCATCGCTTGACATGCTGTTGCGCCTACTCGCAATTCGACTGTTGTCCTGCGCAACTCAACTTCTTCGAATTGGTGCTTTGGCGATCACTCCTCTACTTCCTACTCCACCCAACATTGTTTTCACGTCGTACGCATATAATATAGTTATGCGCCTCTTTTAGTTGCCCTCAACATTGCCTGCATGCAAACGCAATGGACTGAAATTGAAATTTTAAGCTTGAATAGCGCTTCGCTTGGCAGCAGTTGGACATAAAAGACTTGTTGCGCCTGGCACTGCCGCATGCAACAGAAAGCAGCTCAAATATGGATACGTATGCATGTGGAAGCCTCCAAGCAGTGACATATCAAAGTGGATGAGTAACGAGTTCCATTTTCACTTATAAATGTTTGTATGTATGTATGCTTGCACGTACATCTTTATACATTTTGCACAACTTCATTCCATTTAATGCATTTTTTTATTATTTTATGACAGGCGCATGTTATGTGCGTATTATTTGCTAACCTTAAAGATTCCAAACTGTGTCTAAACAATAGCATTTCGATGGAAGATTTCTTCTCATCTACATATATACATATATACCTATATACATACATATGTAGATAAGTGCTTTACATCAGAGACAGAAAGGGTAGCGTAAAACCAATTGTCTGGGAGGCATAGAGCCTACTTTCCTCATCACAGATGCCACCTCCAACTGAGTTAAGGGAAAACCGATCCAGAAACGAAATAAGTTCAATTTTTCATTTTACATTATTTTAAAATGTTGTGAATTTCTTCTTTTTTTTGGGAATTTAGATCTTGGTATTGTTTTTAACTTGTTTTTCATTGCTATCGAATGGCATAATTATATTATTCCTTAACTATCCTATTCACCATCAGTTAGCAAGCGAAGTAGCGGTGAATATTGAAGGTTCTATGCGAAAAAATCTGTAAAGTTCTTTGTGGTTGAAAACAGTTAAATGATTTTTTAAAATATTCTACACTTTTGCTTTCGTTTCAACCAATTTTCTAAGCATTTTGTTCAGACGCGAAATAGGCCAGATTTGTACCAAAAGCACTCATGCTTTTTCACCACAACCATCTTCTTTTTGTTGGCGCAATAACTGCTTACGCAATTTTGGCGGAGTTTAACAAAGCGCGGCAGTCATTTCTTACTCGTGCTAACGGCGCCAGTTGAACACACTAAACCAAGTGAAACCAAGTCCTAATCCATCTGATCTTTCCAATGCAGAGGAGACATTCACCTTCCTTTGCTGCCACCAGCTGGTACCGCAATACTTTCAGAGCCGGAACTTTTGCAACCATTCACAACCATCATCTTCAAAAACTCGATCCATGTAATTCTACAGTCTCCGTGTTCATCTGATAGGACCCCCGTTGCCAAACCTCAAATTATGTCTTTCCAAAAAACTTGTTTTCAGTCGATAGAAGGCATGCAGCGGCGAACAAAACGGAGTGGAAGATGACGTTCTTCTTATTTTATACTTACAATGTTTTTCGAGTTAGAATTTTATTTTTTTTTATTTTATGTTTGTAAATATTATTAATTTTTTAACCAAAATCATATAAACAAACCTTTAACTTTAAACAAAATTTAGGAAAATTCAACCAAATCTTATCTAAATTTTAAACTCTTTAATCTAAGTTTTTCGAAAAAATTCGAGTATGGAGTTTTATAGCCCCTTGAGGGGTTACATGGGTTTCGTTGGTTCAAAAAATCGATTTATTTTTTTTTGGCTAATTAATTTCTACAACATCTCAGGTATATTATCCTTAATTTTCAAGTCGATCCGAATAATAAATTCGGAGATAGAGCCTTTGGAATGTGTGCGCTCCAAGCCACTTTTGTTGTTACTCAAAACTTTAAACGCGTTCTCGGAACTGTGTTTTCAAAGTCGGTTGTCAAATATTCTTGAAAACTACTCAACCGATCTTCATGAAATTTTACACAGGTGTTCGAAACACAATTTACTCGTGCTTGAACGAAGGATTTTGTTTTATTTTTTCAATTACAACTATTTAAAAAAAACAAAATGTCAAGCAAATTTGACCGAAATTTTCATTTTTTTGGAAAAATGTCTGCCAAAATTCCAATTTTTACTTTTTTTTTCTTTCCTTCGTTCAAGCATGAGCTTACGGTCTTAACTAAAACACTTATTTTTGTTTTTTCATTTTTGATGAGCCTGTCAGGAGTTATGCTGACAACGCGGACGCACCTTTTTTTCGAGGGGTCACCGGAAATGACCTCTCAATGGAGAAGTTTTCATTTTTTTTTTTTGAAAATTTCAGAAATTATTCTCTAAATATTTATCTATAAGACAGAAAAAAGTTTGAATTAAATAAATAATTTTTTACATAGAAAAAAAAATATTGAAAATAGACCTTGTTTTACCCGACGAAATCCATGTAACCCCTTAAATTTTTATGTAATAAAGTACAAATTTGAAGCGGCTAAAAATGCTGCTCATTTACTTTTTTCATATAACAGCTGATTCTTTTTAATATTTTATAATTGTTATTTTCTTCCACAAAAAAATTATTTTTAATGGAATAAAGTGCAAAATGTCATCAGAAAAAAATGTTTAAAAATCCAAGCTATTTTTTAGCTTCTTAAACAATCTACTTATTTTGCTAAAATTTTGTGAACCCTATTACAGCATACCCGAAAATTTTCTCAAAATTCAGTGCAAAAAGTTCAAAATTTGGATGAAAATTTGTTGAATTATTCTATATTTTGTATAAAGTTTGAAAGTTTGGTTTACACGGACTCGGTAAACTAATGAACATTATTAAAAAACTTTATACGATAATGATAGTAAAAACTATCTTCAGTCAGTTATGCTCGCCACTGTAAAAGAGAATTCGCAGCGGGAACTGAATCCGTTTCCGGAAAATGTGTTTGAAAACATTTAGTTGGAATATATGTGCTATTTCCGGATAAATATTAAATAATTTATGTTTTATAGACACATTTAGGTGCAGGTAACATCAAAATCGGGCACACCACTCACTTTTGAAAGACTATTTTCTTGTTTATAAAAAAATTCTTTAGGTCCTTTCGAAGTTTCCAAAGTCTCTTAAAATCATCGCTCATGCCCTTCTGAAATTACGAAACTCTTATAATCAGGACTAATTGCAACTTGAGTATTTTGCTACTGATTTCCTAACTTGTTTGATTGCCTCGACACAAGAATTATTTGTTATACATAGGAATTATCAAAACATACTGTGACTTATTCCATAAAACAAAACAATCTTCAGACCCCACTCAGTGTTTTTCCTACATTCTGTTTTTTTGTTTTTTCTTGCGTTCTATTTTTTCACTCACTTTTACTTTTTTCCTCTTTAAAATCATTATTTTCAAACTTTTTCTTTATTCGCACACGCAGACGCATAACGAATTTCACTTGTCGATTGTGAGTATTCACTTTCGTGTGACTTCTCAAGGTGTACGCTTAGAAGTGCTAATGCAAGATAAATTGCATTCCTATTGCTCACTTTTTCTTCACATACTTTTCCATCTAACTCTGGGCTGGGCTAATTTTTCAGCGATTCCCCTCGGCAGCAAGGCATTCCCATTTGCAGACCGCCCATTGCGTCATTACCTGTGCCTCCAAGTTAGCCCTTGTAATTTGTTACGCAGCAGCAGCAGTTGATGAGTTGCAGCCTAAGACTGGAACTAAAGGTTGACTATATTTACTTATTTTTTTGTTTAGTTTTATTTATTGTTGTTTTTGCATTAATTCTACGCATTACACTTTGCGTTAACGACATTGCATACCTGCACTTCCATTATAATAATTGCCATGCATATTTTATTTTTTCTACTTAACTTAATTTTTTGTTGTAAGAGTAAGTTGTTGTAATCATGTTGTATGTCGTGTTAAAGTGAAAAACTTGATTTCGCTTGATATGCTTTTCTTGCTCGCCTATTGTGGCTTAATTAACTCATCGTATCTCATGGCTCTGCTGCATTTCATACCTATGTATTTACGTACATACTTATATATTTTATATTTATGTGCATACATACATAAAAAGGCAGGCTTGCATCTACAATTTGTGGCAACAGCAATTGCAGAAAGTATGCTATGTTGTCCTTGCTATTTGCAATTGTTTAGAAAATATTATTTTTTTTCGAACTATC
Source organism: Anastrepha obliqua (assembly GCF_027943255.1). Lineage (NCBI taxonomy): Eukaryota > Metazoa > Arthropoda > Insecta > Diptera > Tephritidae > Anastrepha > Anastrepha obliqua. The sequence goes on along the minus strand of NC_072893.1, from coordinate 92,947,527 downwards.
TGCACAAAATTTATTTACTGGAACATTTGCACATTTGCGTAGAAGGATTAAGGATTCAAATAAAACCTAACATTGTAAAACTCGAAAAACATCATTACAACTTCAAGAAAAAAATGTGCTCAAGTCTTATCACCGTAAATGAATCGGTTGGGGCGAGACTACCATTCGGAAGCTCGTATGTTCGAATCTCCGTGCATGAAACACGAAAATGATAGAAAAAGTTTTTCTCTAATCGAGATCACCCCTCAGCAGGCAATGGCAAACCTTTGAGCGTATTTCTGCCATGAAAAAATACCTCATAATTATTATACCTGCAATTATATGTACAGTGGAAAAAAATAAGTTACATTTTAATACCGCAAAAGTGATTCAGGATTAATTTTTGAACTTACAGTTAAATTGTTGAGTAACTCATCGAAGGAAAACCGCAAATGAATAAAAAAACTATGCCTATATATAGGGTCCTTTATTTAAATGTTTTTTTCTTTATTTCAAAATTATTCAAGTACACTTCATTTAAAGAAAACAAAATTTGTCGCAATTAAAAATATCATGAGAACCGACCAGCCAAAAAGCTAAATGAAAGAGAAGTAGAAGTATTTAACTTCGGGAAGGAAAATCTTACCACCAGTATAGTGCAAATTGCTAAAGTTACCATAACGGTTTCCGAAATAACCGTAAATACCAGTACGATAAAGAAAATTTCGCTTATAAATGGATTTCATGGCTGACTTCTATGGAAAGAGCCGCTTATCTCAAAATCAAAATACCATTTTCCTCCAAAATTATAGGTTTTTTTTTTTTAATTTTGTAACAACATTGCGTTTCGGAGACCAAAGTAATTTTAATATTTTGTGTTCAGAAAAGTGTAGGAGAATATGAAAAAAAAAAACGAATGTAGAATGGAATAAGTGAAACTTGTACACTGTTGACAGGGAGAGATAGAAGGAAAGAAAGAGGGTGGAGAGAAAGACATTGTCCGACGTCCAGTCGTTGCAAAATTTGAGTCTGCTTGGTCATCGGCTCATTCGGTAAATCAAAGATCGCAACTATACATTTCGCTTGAAGAAGGAATGACTTCTACACCGACCCAGACCCTATTTCAGACTCCTTGTACCGATATATACGGAAAATTAAAAAGGAATCTGAATTTCACTTCTCGGAAAGTAGGAATAACACCTCCCGAATGTACTAAGATGTTGATAAACCAGATATAGCGAACACTAACTCTCTTATAATCACGAAGAGCAAACTAAACACTAAGTTGGGTAAAAATAGCAAATCTTTGGAATGTTGTAGATGCAAGAACTTCCAAAAAAGGTCAAAAGCTAAAAAGCATTGGACGCAGCTAATACAAATAAAGCTTCGTTGAGAACGCCTAGCACAAAAATCAAGCTTAAGGGGTTACATGGGTTTCGTCGGGTAAAAAAAGGCCTATTTTCAATATTTTTTTTTCTATGTAAAAAATTATTTATTTAATTCAACCTTTTTTCTGTCTTATAGATATATATTTAAAGAATAATTTCTGAAATTAAAAAAAAAAAAAATTAAAACTCCTCCATTGTGACGTCTTTTCCGGTAACCCCTCGAAAAAAAGGTGCGTCCACGTTGTCAGCATAACTCCTGACAGGCTCATCAAAAATGAAAAAACAAAAATAAGTGTTTTAGCTAAAACTATAAACTCGTGCTTGAACGAAGGAAAGAAAAAAAAAAGAAAGAATTGGAATTTTGGCAGACATTTTTCCAGAAAAATGAAAATTTCGGTCAAATTTGCTTGACATTTTTTTTTTAATAGTTGTAATTGAAAAAAAAAAACAAAATCCTTCGTTCAAGCACGAATAAATTGTGTTTCGAACACCTGTGTAAAATTTCATCAAGATCGGTTGAGTAGTTTTCGAGAACATTTGACAACCGACTTTGAAAACACAGTTCCGAGAAAAACGCGTTTAAAGTTTTGAGTAACAATAAAAGTGGCTTGGAGCGCACACATTCCAAAGGCTGTATCTCCGAATTTATTATTCGGATCGACTTGAAAATTTAGGATAATATTCCTGAGATGTTGTAAAAATTAATAAGCCAAAAAAAATAAATCGATTTTTTGAACCAACAAAACCCATGTAACCCCTTAATGTCCTTAAGAATTTCCAAATTAAAAATCCATCGAAAATGATATAAAGTTGAATTTGCAAGTACTCCAGGTATTCTAGAATGTCGTAAGCAATCAGCAGTGGTTTCACAAAAGCTGGCATATGCGAGTTCAGCACGAAATTGTCATTCACCCGTCTCCAAGTACTATTTGTGTCACTACTCGTATGTACGAATCTTTTCTTCTGGATTCTCTGTTGTGGCAAACATTATTTCTTACAATTTAATCCCCCATCCAAATATTAAGACAGTATCTCATAATGCCGACCGTTGTCTCGTAATTGTCAAGCCTTTTTTCGTTTTCGTTTCCTTATTTTAATGCAGCATTCCAGTTTTCGTATTATATATATTTATATATGTATGTATATACATATTGCTGTTATTACAATACGCACTGCAACAATATTCATTAAACATACACATGCACATGCTCAGTTAAATATGTGTGTGTGAGTAGTGACTGAGTAAGTGTGCGCACAATCGTTTTATCGCCTTACTCAACCATGGAACTTCGCCCTTGTGGCATTGTTTGCCTGTTGCTCGCCTGTCCATACAAATCAAGGTTTGAGACTTGAAGCCAGCACGGCAGGAGCAATAGCTACGCATAAATATATGTATGTATGCAGTTGGTAACATCATCAAAGTCGTCGACGTTTGTTCGTCGCGCTCGATTAACGCTGCGTTCGCTGCGGTCCAGCTCAACACAAAACCTGTGCCACAAATTCAAAATGCATTTCGAATACCTTTAACCGTGTCTTGAACCCTTTTGCTGCACTCTCTACGAGACTACGTGTCTTGTTGTTGCAACCAATAAAATTTCAACTCACCGCCATGCGATTCAATTGCTGTTCGCTCGGTCGGTGTGCACGCCCCGTTTGCCTATGCTCCTCAACTCCGCTCACTGGCCCATTCGCCTCTGAGTCTGTGGTGGTGATTCCCTCATCTTTGCCATTGTGCAACAGTCAGCAAATTTTATTATGCTTATTCGTAGGTTGCAAACTCGATCTCACACCAATGTGGACAGACCTTTTGCACCATATCTTGACTTCCACCTCGACCGTCTTCACTGCTGCTTCGTTTGTCAGTTGCTTTGCTGTTGCTCAAAAGTATGTTGTTTGTATTCGCTGAGTGCTTTGATTTGGCTTTTTGTTTGGACGCGCGCGTCCCAACTTCAAGGTGATTATTATCATCAGCGCCAACAAATACAGCAACAATTGATGTACTAAGTGAGCAAACGGCTGGCGAGCTCCCGGGACTATCGCTGTCACCATAAAAAGTGTAGCAGTGTGGAGACCTCCATACAACTCGAGTTGTGGGCTGTTTGCTCGCGCAGCCTACCCAAGGCTTTCTTGCGACTGTCCAGTCATCGTTCGCCGTGGCCGCGACAGGTTAAACTTTTGTTCTGCCACTGTCGCTATGACAGCTTCTCGCCATTGTCGCACTTTATTTTGCGCATTTCACTTGCTGGAGCTGATGGTTTTGCCTATTGCTTGGTTCTGCTGGTTGGCGTTTATTTTTTCTGCGGATTTTTATTAAAAACTTTTTTAATTTTTTGTTTTTTGCTTTATAATTACTTTCTTATGTTTTGTCCGTTTGTTTGTTTTGTTGGCAATGTTAGAATACTCCTTGCCAGCACTGCGTTTTCATTAGAATTCCAAGTCTCCTTTTTCCTTCTGCTTCAACTCAGAAAAATAAATTTGAATTGCAACTTCCCACCATCCCTCAGCCTTTCTTAAAAATATCTGTATAATCTTATATATTAAATAACTTCCTGCTCTAATCCTCTCTAAGGTGTAAGAAAACTAGAAATTCTTTGTGAGAGACTTTTTAGCTGGCCCCCTATTAGGAAGTTAGCTTTTATAACTACTTCGAACCCCAAAAACTGTTTCGAAAGAGTGTTGAAGTCGGAAGAACTTATTTTTGTTAGAACTTTGCTGCGCCCACATCAATTTTTCTAAGTTTAGGCTTCTAGGGATCTACACGTCACACCATCTTAAATGCAGCTCTGGCAACCAAGAAAAGTCACATTGCGGCTGTCGCAGTCGAAAGAAGAAATTGCAATCGCTTTAGGAAAGTCCTGCCCAGTTAAGACAAGTTGGGCTGAGTTAAGGAAAATCGATCGCGTAGGATCGCTTAGCTTACACAACCGTTTTCAAATTGAAAAAAAATGATGTTTAAAGAGAAAGTTATGAAATACAATAATTTTCTGTTGAAATAAAAAGTTTCTTTAACGCACCGGTAACATTTTAAAGACGCGAGTACCAAAGTTATCTCCCGTAGGCTTCTCAACTTTAAAAATTGTCTTAGAACTCATATTATTCACAGCAATCCTCAGATTCGATTGCCCGGCTAACTCTGCCCTCTCTTCTTGCTTTATGCAGCAAACTACATTCTGTACTCGATTCCTGTCTGCGGATCTACAATAAATTTTGCTTTACATTTTTGCTTGGGGCGATGTTTGGCGAACGAGTCATGGCCTGTGCTCATGTCGTTGTTCCTGCTTTATTGCTGTTGTTTTGTTTTCCAACGACCCATTGGCTGTTCGCCTGCTGTTCGCCTGCTGTTGCCTGGCTTGTTTGGATCGTTTGTCTTCAGTTGACCGTTGGTTGGTCGGCAGTTAGTTGGTGGGTTGTTTAGTTTTTGCCTGCTGATCTGATGATTTCGAGCCTCATCGTTTGTTTGCTACGAGCGTTTATATTTAACTAGAAGTGGGTTTGCATACTCAATGTATGAATGTACTTACAAAAACAACACTTTGTTGTGTATGTATTTAGATGGATTTTGAATTTTAATTTTTTTGCCGCAACATGTTGCACTGAAAGCGCAGCTACGGCTTGTGTTACAAGCCTGAGAATATCATCCATTTGTAGTCACCTAATTTACATAAACAATTTCTATTTTTTTTGTTGTTCTTGTTATTTACATATATAAATGTTGCTTTTGCAAACTTCTAAATAGTTTTTATTTGTTCTATGGTTGCGATAATTTTTCCTTTTAATTGCGCAACAAAGAAGCAAGCCCCAACTATAAGTAAGTACATTGTTGCAACTTGTGCAGCATTAATAATAATAATTTATTTGCATGACTTAATTAATTGAGTTGGCCACAATTACAAATAAGCTTAGCTTGGTTGCCTGCCACATTTGGCTTTAAGAGCTGAACTGCTGCTGATGATAATCAAAATGTTAATAATCATAAAATGTTGCTAATACCGCTGCTGGCGGCTAATTGCTGCATGCTGTTGGGTCTTTGTTATTGTGACTGTTGTTGTAGTCGCTCTCATTGTTGGCGATGCTATGCTGCAGCCGCATTGGCTAACGCCCACATTTTATACCAATTTTTATTGTGCCTTCCATTTCGATTCTAATTAAACTTTTTCACATGGTAATTATAGAAGTTGGCAGTTGCTTGTCAGCGAGAAGCCACAACATGAGCACCAACTAAACTAAACACAGACTCACCATACTTCTTCGCCACAAAAACGCGCTGCAACAGCAACAAAAACATTTCCCATTGTACTGAGCCACTGCTCCTATTTCAATATTTTCCTGTCAAATTCACTCAGTATGCAATGTTCATTTTGAAAATGTCGCTGCCTATTGCAACTGATTGTGGTTTATGTAATTCAAGCATTCGTACTGCTAACCAAGCGGGCTTGCAACATTAACATTGACTTACATACTTACTTATATTTTATTTATTACTGCATCTTTGTGTGCTCAATGGGAATTCATCATTCCCAGCGTCTATGTCTTCATAATCATCATTGCAATAGCCATACTACTCGTGTCATTATGGGCGGCAACAACAACTGCATCCAACTGTATATCGTCTATATATTTTGCTGCGCCAGACTTTAGTCAACTTCTGTTGCATGTGAACTATTGGCATTCATACATTAATTTTTGCAGAACACACGATATTTTCTGCATTTTAACCCTTAACATGCCAAGGCGGTGCTCGGAGGGCACCAGATAGTGGTTTTAAGTGATTATACCGAAAGGGTAGCAATGCAAACTTGCTTTTTTATATGATGGGTATAATATTGGGTCAAGTTAAAAGTTCTGGACGTTTTTTCACCTTATTTCGACGACGAAATTAATATATTTAAGACTATTCCATTGAATAGCGGCTGCTTTAACCGATTCGTATTGCCCGGGCTCGAAAGCTCCTAATGATAGAATAAGTTTTTTCTAACAGCGAGTATATTTCTGCCATAGAAAACTCTTCTATAAGAAACCATCTGCCATTCACATAAAACTGTACGTCCCTCCATATGAGGAAAAAACATCGGGACGTTCACTACAAATCGGAGTAGGGTTCGACCAAACAGCCAACGATTTAAAGGCAAAGGAATTAGTGTTCACATGCCGATTCAACTATATAATGTTTTACTTGTGAATAGAAAAAAAAGAAGATTAGGCTCAGATGCAACTTACTGGGTCGCAATCCTTAACCCTTAAATACGCGATTTTTTTTTTTTGGGAAAAAAATTTATTTTTTATTTAATAACCAGTTTAGTAGTATTAATAGCTAAAAATAAATGAGAGCATTATTGAGGCGAAGGCGAAAAATGGTAAAGCCAAAAATGAAAATTAGTAATGAATCGCGAAAATTGCAGTTAGGACTTACACACTTTTTTATTGTTGCGCAAACACCATGTCTTAAAATTGCACAACGGCCAAACATCAATTTTTAAGCCTAAACCGAACCGAACTTCGGCTAATTTCAGCCGAAGCCGAACCGAAACCAAATCAAACTTTTTATTTTTTACTAGCGAATAACAGAGATCAACAATTATATCATTTTCGACGCACAAGAAGAGAATTATCAAGTGCTGATTTGAATCGGGTAGCGTTTCGATATAATTGCAACACTGATTACTGCTTGCATCCTAGCGTTTGCATTGGGCCATGAACGTTGTTTGCGAGTATTGTGGCGCATTGAAGTTTTCCGAAGAAACGCCCGGATTGTGCTGCCTTAGTGGAAGAGTGAAACATAAGCCCACCAAAACTTTGCAACGTTACGCGTTTTGTGGTAAGTAAATTGATGAACAATGTGATTTACGCGACGACACTCAAAGGAAAATTCGAAGGTGAAGAAGCTCTCATTCCGAGGATCCCGATGATCCCAACCGATCTTCCGTTTGAGTTTAAAAGACTTCAATTTCCGATCCGTCTGACCATTCGTTCGCCATGACCATTAACAAATCACAAGGCCAATCCTTGAAAGTTTGTGGTCTGAATCTAGAAAATCAATGTTTCTTACATGGTCAACTATATGTGGCATGTTCACGGGGCGGAAAACTATCTGCGTTGTTTGTTCTTGCACCTGATAATAAAACAAAAAATGTCGTGTATCACAAGTCGCTTAACTGAAGAGTGCAATCTTTTAAAGCTTCATTGAAATACTTGATTAATAAAAAAATTAACTTAATAAAATCAAAAATCTGCTTTTTTATTGCCTCTAGGTCGGAACAAAGTTCGCATTGCCAACCGAGCTGTTTCACGGGCTGCCTCGCTTTGCTCTTGTGATTGAGAAGCACGAAGTCGAGCCATACTAACGCGGCGCTCTTAACGGGCAATTCCTTGTGCTTCTTCAGTCGTTTCATTCATTCGCAATGTTTCGTATCCTTCTTGCATTACGGCTTTGTCGGCATTGATAATGATGGTTCAAAGAGAATACATATTACTGTGATTATATATTTCTGACAAAATTTATGTTATCAAATTTTCTACTTAACCATAGACAAAATTATGCTTAGCTGTCATTTGCGTTTTGTTATTCCATATCAGATGCGTTTTTGTTATACCACATTTTATAGTGACTTCACGGAAATGCGTTCGAATGGGATAAAAAGTATCCTATGTCCGTCTCCTGGTTCTAAGCTACCTCTCCACCAATTTTCAGTCAAATCGGTTCAGCCGTTCTCGAGTTATAAATAGTCTAACTAACATAACTTTCTTTTATATATATAGATTAATAAAATAGGGGAAAAGGTACTTAAGCCTCAACAACATTAATTTCAACTCACAACATATCATAATATACATTTATGTTTGCAAAAAATAACAAAACAGAAAAAAATTAAGTACATGAAGTAACTATTTAAAACATTAGCTTACTAACGTTTTCACCTTTATATAACATCGACATCTCAGATAAAATTTCAAAACCATTTTAATAAATTTGTGTTTACTTCATTATTCCAAAAGTGTTGCAAAAACTAGAAGATTATACAACTTTGGACAAAAATATTTACAAGAATGTTCGATCAAAGTTCAACTCTTGTTTGGCCGAATTTCGGTCGTTCTCTAGTTAAAAAGCCTTAAACTCTTAATATATTTAGATCAAATAGAGCACACGTTTTAAGTCGCTGTGATTTTTAATTATGTTCCCAGATCATTTTGACCTTTGCCTCGAGCACAAAGTCAGCAAGGCCAATAAAACGTAATTCAAATGTCAGGACTAAACCGCTCAATTGTAGTACCGACATACATATGAAGGTCATATAAAGGGTCCGCCATATAACTTTGCGGAATTAAAAATGCTATAAAAAAGAAACTACTCAATATTTTTCCAAACTTTTTTTTATTTTGAAGTACAATCCTTCCGGTTAATGATGGAACACAACTTCATTCATATGGCTGCCTCGGCTAGCCATGCACCATCCCATACGATCGGTCCAATTTTTCAACACATTTTCGATTGTATGCGGATGTATTTCAGCTATGACATCGCGCATGTTGGTCTTCAGTGCATTAATTGTTGCTGGTTTGTTGGCATAATACTGGTCTTTGACGGCAACCCAGAGATAATAATCCAACGGCGTCAAACCGCAGCTCCGAGGCGGCCAAACGATATCAGAATTTCGGCTGATAATGCGATCTTCGAAGACAGTGCGCAAAAGATTGATCGTAGCATTCGCTGTGTGGCAAGTAGCGCCATCTTGTTGAAACCAAATGCCATCAATATCCTCCTCTTCAATTTCTCGGAACAAAAATTCGTTCAACATGGCCCGGTAACGCTCTCCATTGACGGTTACGGCCACTCCTCGCTCATTTTCAAAGAAAAATAGGCCCAATGATGCCTCTCGACCAAAATCCGCACTAAACAGTGACTCGTTGTGAATGCATCGGCTTTTCTTCGAGTGCGTGCGGGTTTTCTGAGCCCCAAATGCGGCGATTTTGCTTGTTAACATACGCGCCGAGATGGAAATGAGCTTCATCCGAAAAGATGATTTTTCGGTAAAAGTCTTCATCTTCTTCAAGTCGATCCCAAGCCCATGAAGCAAGCGAAAACGCATTGGGTGGTCGGTCCTTTGAGCGTATACACAACCATTTTCGTTCAGCGGAAGAATAAAACTAATTTTCTGTCAAATCAGATGTCAGCTAAGTGTTACCACTCTTCAAATAATACCTAGTTCAAATCCGTAACGATAGATGGCGGGCCCTGTACATATGTAAAATTAAAGGTAGATAAAATTCAAAATAATGAAATTAGCTTTATTTTGTTTCTGCATCGCTTTTCGTTAAAATTAAACGTTTTCAAATTATTTATATTACAAAGTTAGAAAAAATATTTTTTGGTACATACAAAACTTTTAATATTTTCAATTTGCCATATAGTGAAAGAAATATATAAGAAAACAATTTTTGAAAATAAAAGTCTTACTCACTTCTAATGAGATAATGAAGATCTGTTAGGTATCTAGAAAAAATGTAAGACATAAATTAAAAAAATACTCCAATAACACTGCAAATAACAAAAAAAAAATTTCAAAAACTTTCAAGAAAAAATAAATAATTTTGTTTTTCAATAACTTTTGAAGAAAAATACTAAAAATAAATTATCTATCCGAATTTTTATCCGAAAAAATAAAAAAGGTATACAAATGTTAAAAAGTACCGAAGATATTGTGCTTTAAAAACTCTTCGCCGATATTTTCAGCATTGAATTAATCGCAAATAGTTGATTTTTTTTCAAATGTTTTATGTTTACTTCTTATTGTACTCAAGGCAACCAAAAAACCAATTTTCAAAAAAATTTAAGACCATGTCCAAAATGCTTGCATCACTTTACATGGAATCGCACTATAGAAACCCACACTTGTATAAGTATATAAGTATCATAGTTCTCATTTCTTACATGTGCATGTGTACAAGTGCCTATGAAAATACGAATTATATAAAATGTCTAACGGATTTCATATTTTTGTTTGCCAAATACGAGAACTACACATTTCACTATTTGAATATTGAACCCAAAACCAACGCAAACAACAGCTACATACTTACATGAATGGTTGGTTATTGAAAACGAACCACAGAAACGTGCACACACATACATGCATAGTCGTATAAATAGCCCATGCAACTACCTACCTGTACGTCACTGAAGCCGGAAAGGGGAGAAAGGAAACAAAGAATAGAGAATACGTAGTCCCAAATTGCAATAGGCAACAGCAACAACAACAACAACAACAACAGAAGTCCACATAAGAATAGCAATAACAACAAAATACTTCTCATATACAAAACAAAAAAAAAAAAAAACAAAACAATAAAAAGTATTGCCTGTGGCCTGAAATGTGCAACTACCAACATCTGTTTGGGATTGGTTTTCCAAAAAATACATATTATCCGCCTCGATAAGGGTCACGCATTTGGCTATTGGAGTTCAGTTCATTTTTTTCGCTTAATAATTTTGCTTTGAAATAGACAAATAAAAAAGAACAAAAAAAAAAAATACAACTAGCCTAAGAAGCAGAAGGAGAGTTAGTTGCAAAAGGAACAATGGCCTGAATAGCAAAATGTAGCAACATCGAACGGAGTGCACATTGAGTGTAGAATATTCATATCAGCAAAAAGAATTGGCGCAAATACACTGCGACAGGCTGTTTGACTGGATAGCAGGCGGTGGTTTGCATGTTGCACCTGCCTTGAAAAATTGCCGCACCTTTGTCTATTTGCTGTGCATGCATGCGTTTGTAGGTATTTCTTCTCAAACCAACAGTGGCTGTTGCACGTACTTTCCGCTGCACTTTATTGTTTGTATATACAATGCATTTATGTATGTGTATGTATGTATGTTGCAAGATATGAGCTGCAGTTGTATGAGCGAACAGCAAGTGTGGTACACTACCAGCGAGTTTGTGGCGCATTCACTTTGTGCCAACGTCAGCAACAGCAATGCAGCTTCCAAGTCGGCAGCGGCAGCGGCAACGGCAGTGGCAGCCCGCTAGCCATTCAAGTGTAAAAGTTTGCCAAATCGTGGCAAAACATTTTCCCATTTTCTTCCCTTGACTAGCAGCTGAGTATTTTGCATGTTGCCAATAATAAATATGTGAGAATGTATGCATTTCTCAAGTGTTCTGTTTTCGCGCTAAGCCTCTTGCAAATCTGTTCCTGCTTTGGTTACTTTCAGCTGGTCAGTTGCAAGTTGCAAGTTTCAACCTGCAAGCTGCTAATGGCCTTTATTGTTTGCTGCTGTCTTATAGTTTAGTGCAACATAACTTGGCGTGTGGCAGTAGCAGCTTGTAAGGATGTAGTGTATGATTGCTTGTTGATGTTGCAAAACATGTTAGAAAGGTGACAGTGGCAGGCGAGAAGTGCCGTTTTCAATTTATGGGCATGAAGTTGAAAGTTGCAGTTAAAAAACAAAAACTTTAGTATGCCGCTTTTGTTACAATTTATTTTGTTTTATTATTTTTTTCATTTTTAAACGCTAATTATCTTCCTTCCCTTCGAGTGAAATCCTATGTATACTTAATTTTTTTCTTATACAATTTAAGCTCACTCCCATAGTCTTGAGGCTTTTAGTTAAGTTTAGTAAAAGTTGAGTTGGAAACTCAAAGTCATTACAATGAGGAAATGATATTCTCATAATTTAACGAAGCTACAACAGCATGCAAAAACCGTTCGATTGCATTAGTATTAGCATCGCTATTAACTGTTGTGCGGTTTTTGCTTTCTTTTCATCCATAAATATCGCGCATGCAGGAAAAAAGTGAAGTGCGCAACATTTGCGTGCAACAAGTTGGCCGGCCCGTCAACTGGCAAGTCAGCACTCCACGCAGCAACATGTTGTCGATGAAAGGCGATGCCGCTTTTATTTGCATATTTTATTTACATTCATACATGCATTAACGCGTAGCAAGCAGTTACTGGTTGAACCTGTACATTTTTTTATTCCATTTGATAAAAAAAAATATTGAGAAAAAAATGCCAGCAGCAACAACTATAAAGAATGCTAAACTCACTATTTTAGTAGCTGGGCGAATAAAGTAACATATTTACGTTTTATATGAGTTAATCTGGGCTTAGTGTTTCTTTTGCTTTTTTTGCCACACTCTGCAGTGTGCGGATATCCCAACGTGTCAGCGGACATTGACCATGAATTGTATGCATTTACATATAGTATTTTTCTGACTAAAGATTTATTTACTAATCTCCTTACCAACGGAAATTTTAATAGTACGAACAGAAAAGGGAGTATAAAAAAATTATAAAATAATTTTATACTTGAAGCTTCGCTAGTTCCTTCAAGTAGTAGATTTTATACAATATAAAATTTGCACTTTTCAGTCCTTCGAGCCTTTAAAAAATCGTTGCAAGAAGTTATACATACAAAATATACAACGTTTCAAAAGTTTGGCTCTTTGTAATGTTTGTAAATGCAAGCTGGGTAAAGGCTTGCCGAATAGGGGCATTCGGAGTTTCGAACACAATATTAAAAAGAACTTAAAAACCTTATGGGTTTTTCCTAAATCGAAAAAATCCACTTCAACTTTACCATCCTCTACATTTTATAGAGGCAAATACGCCAATTCCACAGCAGAAACGACAAAACTTTTTCCGGAATTTTTTATTGCTCAGTTTGTAGGCGATTCAAATATTGATCATAATTATTCAGGTTTATTCAATTTTTTCTTCATCCTTTGGCACATTATCCGTGGCAGAAGATGACATTAAAAAATCGTTTGCATCTCTGAAACCCTAATCCATAACCAGTAACTTCAAATAGTCGCTCACCGCTTTACTATTTCTACAGGATGGGAAAAAAGCTCATACAACTACAATCTTTAAAAGTGGGAATAAAAATGACACCACAAATTGTAGGGCTGCCACGAAATTGTTAGCGATGTCGAAACTATTTGAGACTCTTGTTAAGATAAAGCTGATATTTACTGTGTGTAGCCTTATAAGCTCGAATCAACATAGTTTTTTTCAGTGGATGGTCTACGATGTCTAACCTGGCAATTTTTTCTCAGGATTGTGTCGGTAGCTTTAAGACTGGCTATCAAGTAAATGCTATTTATACTAACTTTTCGAAGGCATAGATAGAGTCTCTCACAAAATATTGCTAAATAAACTAAACTCCACCTTCTTAAATTGAACAGCATAAAATTTATCTGGTAGGATTCAAGGTAGTATTCCCGGCCCACTTCTTTTTAAACTTTATTAGTGATCTAATTTCGAAAAACAAAGAGTGAATTCACGAATTTAAATTTATTTCATATATTTGTTTTTAATTATTGTAAACTGGCTATGTTAAGGAAGCAATCAATAAACATAGTTTTGCGGGGAAAATCCCCATTTCGCGGTTTCGCACACTCTGCTTTTGAGAGTTTGCATTCATAGTGAAAATATTTCAGGGGTGTGGCCAAGATCTGACCAGCTCTCGTTAACCAGCTCTCAGCGAATTTGAAATAATCAACGGAATTTCTGGTAGGGGTCATAGACCCAATTCGTATCCTATGGTTGAACCAATTGTTTTTAGGTATGGTGTGTTTCGTTAACGAGTTTGAGTACATGAGTTGCACCTCAGACTTTCTCTGCAATTAGTTGTTGGTGGGGTGATTTCTTAGCCGACTTTTGTTAGCATAACTCTCCGGAGCAGCACCTCCTTGTCTTTAAAAATCTTTTGTTCTTAGCTCGTAACATAACAAATTGGAGGATTAATTTTGCGCCGCCCTGTATTAGACGTGTGGCCAGCACAATTTAGACTCAAAATCCAACTGCCTATTGAAAATAACGAAAGAGGTTACTCCAGAGGTCTGAAACGTTCTTAGTATCTTTCTTAAATCATGAGACTCAGGTTCCACGCTTGCAAGTGTTTCTGGTAACACTTTGAACGCATTCGGTCGGTGTGAGCCCTGCCAGCTAAACACATAATGTGAAGAAGTTAACACAAGATTTACTACACAATCACGCCAGTAAACTAAGAACTTAATTATATGTCAAACTGTGAACTTTCCCATCAATTATGATGGATGCATTAAGAGCGATCTCTGTTTACTGAACATAACTTTGAAATTCGTGGTAGGCATTTTATTTGATTTTGTTTTTATTCCACTCTACTCCTTCTTTGCCCCATATTCACCAAATTTTATTAAGATATCTTCACTCCTGACTTCTCATGGATTGCTCTGCATGTTGACCCCATTTCGGAACCCTTGCTTTCATCGTTGCATCGCACGCTGCTTTGCTTCCCAGTTTGCTGCGTTAAAATGCATATAGAGATCGAAGATCGCTATTAGCGTTTGAAATTAACTGCGATCAGTGATCACTAAGTGGCGACAATCAACAATGGCGAAAGCACTAGAAATGCGGCTGCTGCTGGCGAGAGCTCGAGACGTCGATGATGATGCGGTTGCAGATATTGCCGTTGCTGATCTGACTGGTTGGTTGATCTGGCTAGCATTATGGAGCCACGACGTCAGCATATGGGTGCGATAAACGTCGCCAATAGTTAGACAAAGCACTTATATTGTCTGTCTGCTCTTTACTGCTAGTAGCTGTGTGTTGCTGCTAGTGCTGTGACATACTAAACGATGCATTTCGCCCAAAACGCCAACGCTGTCAGCACTAAAAGCCACAGCCACTGCAGCCAAAGGCATGAGACAGTTCAGCAGCCGCAAAACATTTGCGATCACTACGATGTGATAATTGTAAGCACAGCCAACAAAGTTACTGCAGCAACAGCAGGAGTGGTGCATGTGAAAAAGAAAAACAAACAGTTGATGGCATTGTCTTGCAGTCGAAAGACTTCTCCATATGGAGGAGCTAATGGCACAACATTAAATGTGCACACATGATGCAACACATACCTACAAACCTACAAGTGATCTGTGCGATCGATCGATAGTTCGATTGTTGTGGACGATAGAGATGTGTTGGTGGCAGGTCAGAATTGTTTGCTGCATTTAATGGGAAGACAAACTGGCTGACTAGCTGTGAAATAGACGCTCGAGTTCGCTCAATGAAGTGGGCCTGTGGAGTGATAACAAATTGTGGAAATTGAAGTAGGTGTGTGTGTGTGTGTGAATACGTGACGGCATGTGGGAAGTGTAAATATTTTCTCGGTACTTGCTATATGAATGTAAATACCGTTGCATGTTAAGGCCAGCGTTAGCACTTCCTACGACATGAACTTTGTTCTGCAAGCAACGCATAACTTCTGCGGGTCAGTTGAAGATGAAAGGCGTCGAAAATGGGAAACTATTTTACGAATACGAATAAAGTGAACGGAATTTCTACATTTCTTGTAATACAACTACAATAATTCTCTTTAGTATGTTTAATAATTTCTTGAGAATGATTAAATAATTCGTAAAATATAGCAAATAAATTAGAGTCTGTAAATTTCCGCCTACACAACCATCAACTTGCAAACATATGGCAAGCAAATATTGCTAAGCTGCAGGCTATGCAGTAGCTAGCAACACGAGAGCGTAGCAACTCATTTTTCAATTGGCTGCAACCAGACTGTGTCTAATACCCAGCAACATTTTCCTATGCATCTCTGCTTATATCTTTTGTGGCAACCCATGTGGGTGTTGTTTGTTTGTGCAACTCAACGTAGGTTTTTGTCGTCCAGTGTTTGCTGCTTACGCTTTTATGTTGGCAACACCAGCAATAACAATTTTCATGAGCTTCTGCTGTAAACTACTTTGTTTTCGAGTATTTTTAGCTGAATTTGTTTGTGCCACAAGGCCCTGTGTTTACTCTGCCACACATGCGCGGTTCGTAGGTTATGAGCAGTGATTCGTGCCACTTTGTTTTTGGCTATACCAGCACATGCGCTACACGCTTTGTTGCCACAAAAGCAGCACCGAAAGTATGCAACGAAATTTTTTTCCTTTTATTTCTTCAAAAACCACAACTTTTCGTAAAATGTTTGTGCATACGTGGGTATGTGCTCTAGCATAAGTACATCGCTTTTGTTGTACGCCATTCGCAGAGTGCCATTGGTGCGCACTCTGACTAATTGAAATTCTGCGGTTGCCACAGAATGATAGCCTCTGCTTGTTTGTTGCATTTTTTTCTGCTTGCTGGTTTTGGACTAACCTTTGGGTGAGTGAAGTTTACAAACGTGGTGCATATGAATTGGGCTGATAAGTTTTCGTCACACCTCTAGATAATTTTAAATATTTCTGTAAGCTTTGATAAATTCCTGACTATTATTTTCGACACCACTCCTAGCAGGTCCAGATTCTGAATAAAATTATAAGAAAAAAGTCCATTAGAGCACAGCTCTAAACACAATTTCGAAAAAAGTAATGAGAACGAAGGCTATACTGTTCGTGTACAGAAGCGAGAGATACTGAGCTCGTAAGAGAAAACTTCACGCTAAACAGGTGACGGTCGCTGCATTTGCACTTTGCAGCCACAAACTGCAGCTCATATCTCGATTACCAACTTAGACAGAAATATTTTTTCGTATCGATATACCCGGGAAGTTTCAAGTGAGACGGCCAATCTTCAGTTGAATCACAGTAGAACTTACACGCAGCAATATTAACCAAAATTTGTTTGCGGAATGAGTGGGCAGCGAATAATTTGATTTTTAGAAATCTTTGTTTTAATGAGCGTTGCGCTATTTCCTTTTATATGCGTCTATCTTTATACAAATTCGGCCTATCATGATACATATTGATAGCTTACGTTTAAGTACAAAACCATTGTATCCATTTTACCAAGCGGTGTCGTCTAACTGAGTAACCGCAAAGTTTTTTTCTTTTCCATGTAAACTAGGATTGACTTCATTTTCATTGCCAGTAAACTTCCTGCGTAAAATCGTGATTGCAAACGTTATTTATGATTATTTTTTATCAGCCTTTCATGGAGAAAGTGGTGGTTCATAACTTCTGATATCGCTTAGTGGTATCCCTATACATTTTGTCCGCTATCAGCGATAGCACCGCCAGGAGTGAGTTTTAAAAATATAAAACTAAACTGAGAAACAAACAACATTATTAACTGGATTGCACAAGATCGACCAGTTGCCTTTCTCATGTGCCAATTTTAGCGCTAAAGTCTACATGAACGTACGGCCGGCCGGTCATTGCTTGTGCAACGTTGAGTCGGCCAGCACAATAAGTTCACACATTTTAATATGCGGAAAATTACGCAGGCGCAGCAATCAGCAGCAACCAATGAAATAGCGCTCCGATGAGGCGGACATCATTTAAATGCACTCAGGCTGGTGTCATAAATACCTGATTTTTATTTATGTACAAAATTGAGAATAACTACTTACATACATACATACATGGATTGATATAAAGATATTTATGCATGCTTCGAATAAATGGCAGTATGTAGGTATATGACACGCGTTCATGCATTTAAAGTTGCTAAGTTAAAGACTCGCTCACTCAGCCACAACCAACGCTGATGAAGCGATATTATGGAAAAATCATAAATTCACATGAAACTCGAAATAAATAATAAAAATGGAGAAACATAAAAATCAAATGCTGATTAAAAGCGCTTAAAGCGGGAAAAGAGCCGCAGCAGCAAATAAAAAAAAATATAGAAAAACAAAAAACAAAAAAAATTCTAAAAACTAAAAATAAAAAACAGGTAATTTCAATAAACTCACCAAAATTATTTATGATAATTGTAATTGTTGTAAGTATGCAAGCAAGCACATGAGTGATCATGCGCATGCCCAGCAACTTGTGGTGACGCCGCGCAGCAGACCAGCTGTGAATTACTAGCGAGATTAATTGCGCACACTCAGCGAGTGCTGCTGCTGGCGGTGGCCAAAACATGAATAGTGCTTTTTGTTGTTGTTGTTGCCGTTGCAACAGTGGGAGGCACGCATGCGCAGAGACTTGCTTGCATTTTTGTACATGCATACCTACATACACCGAATATAAAATGTTGCCATTGCTGGCATATGACTATTTGCGCGTGCGTTGGCGTACCGCTGCCATTTGGGCATTTAGTTGCTTCAACAAAGCAAAAACAAAGCACTATCGAGAAACAAATAAGAAAATGCATTCGTAATTGGGGCTCCCAAAAGACTAAATCAAAATCGCAAAAAGTAGACACACAAAAATACAAAGTGTGATTATTGCGCTGCAGGGATTGCCCGTACGTTTGTCGGTTAGGTAGTCAGCTAGTCTCAATCAGCCAATCAAGTTCGCTGATTCGTCGCTTCGCTGTGGGACCAGCATTCACGATTCGCTATACATTCTCGTACCTTGTACGATTCGTACTCCTCCGATGATTTTGAATTTTGTTTTTTTTTTTTTAATTTGTCTTTATTCACCGGTTACTCACACAGTCGATAAATTAAAAACAAAAATCGTAAGTTGTTGGCTGAATTTTCGGTTTGTAACGCTCATATACCTTGTAGGAAAATGTAGTCATTTCAAACTGCTACCCTGTGGGTGAATTCAGAGCCATAACAGAAACTTAGCTTCTTGGCTTCATAAAAGCAATTTTTTAAGTCCATTATAGTTTGCGTTGTCGCGCGTTGCCTTTCCTCGCCTGTCTTTCCAGTCTAAGTTTACTACTTCTTTAATCCAATAACTCCAATAAAATCTATTCCTTTAACTGCTTGCTTATTTCTAGCTTCACACTTGTATTAAATCATATGAAAATCTGAGGCATTGGAAAAGAATATTGCAATTGAGCTAGGCTAAAAAAGGTGTATTATATAATAGAAAAAAAATTGTATGGAAAAAACCAAAAACAAAAATTTATAGAAAAATTTTTTTTATCTAATCCTCTTAACGGTATTATTTCCGTGGCAGAAAATCCAGCCACAACTAGATTTTTTCATACATATTTGCCGTAATAACTGAAGTTGTGAACTATAATTTCGTGCAACTATTTTTCCTGCAGGGTATGTTTGTACGAACTCGCTTGTATTTTTAGCCCACATCCACCTTCGCCAGCATATAATAACAGCTTTAAACGTGACCAGATTTTGGGAGCAGAACGGACTGAGGGTAAATTTTCAAGGTATAATATCATATAGGGGAAGAGGGTTCACTGTAGCGTAGCTGGTGTTCGATTACAGTGTGCGAGTGTTCGAAGCTAGAGGGCAGTGTAGTTATGAAGAAAAGTGATGTATGTGTAGGCGCGTGTATGTACATATGTAGATAACATTACTACTGAGATTAAAAAGTGTTTTGTGTTAAAATTTTGGTTCTTAGGTGAGTTATAAAAAATTTAGAACAATGTTCCAAAATAAGTTTATCTCTTTTTTGCTTGTATAATTCTTGACAGTAACAAGTGCTTTACTTTGTCGAAAACCGTTGCATTTGTTCTGCCCTGCGCCTGACTGTGAAAATTTCGTGTTCTTTTCTCAGCATATTCACGAGCCCAGCCTAAGCACGGAGCGGAGTTCCGGATATTCTTTGTGGAAATGCACAAAACGATTGAAAAGGCCAATCAAACATATCCCGCCGATTAAAAAATCAGATGGCAAGTGGGCTAGAAGTGATTCCGAGAAAGCCAATGCTTTTGCAGAAACTCTAATGGCAACTTTCTCTACAGATGATGCACATGATCATGATGACGCAATAACGAATCAAGATTCCAATGTGCCTAGTAACGAAATATTGTCTCAAGTCACAGTGCAAGATATAAAACACATTATATAACGTGAACTTAAAAATAAAAAAATCACGAGGCTTTGATAATATCACTGCAGAGGTTCTGAAAAAGCTGACAACCAAAGCTATAAGTAGATTAACAGACATAATTAATGCTTGCCTTGCACTAAAATATGTACCCACCTGCTGGAAAGTTGCGGTAGTCATAATTATACCTAAACCAGGCAAACCGCCGCACGAATCGACGTCGTACAGGTTAATATCGTTATTACCGATGATTTCCAAAGTTTTTGATAAAGTACTACTGGAACGCTTACATCTCTGTATTGAAAGATCGAATCTTATCCCGCAACACCAATTTGGCTGTCGCGCTCAACATTCCACCACTGAGAGAATTCATCGAATAACTAGTAAAATTGAAAAATCCTTTGACAACCAACGCGTTTGTTCTGCTATATTTATTGACGTACCTAACGCTTTTGACAAAGTTTGGCCCGCAGGTCTAGTTAAAAAATTAGGAAGCATTCTTCCACCTTACTTCTGTGACATTATAAAGTCATACCTACAAGACAGATTTTTTCAAGTAAAATATGAAAATGAATTTTCTGAACTAAAGCTAATCAAAGCAGGGGTTCCACAAGGCAGCATACTTGGACCTGTTCTATACTTACTCTACACATACGACATGCCATCACCTAGAGATTCATTCATAGCCACATTTGCAGATGATACTGCAATCCTTACTGTTGACAACACAGAAATAAAATCAACACAGAAACTTCAAAACGCTGTTGATGAAATAGCAGCTTGGACGACTAAATGGAAAATTGCGTTGAATAACTGAAAATCTACACATATTAACTTTACAATCAAAAAAATTACATGTCCCCCAATAAGCATATGCGGCAATCAAGTACCGTACTCAAAATACCTCGGTATGACACTGGACGCGAAACTTAAATGGAAGGAGCACATCAAGATGAAAAAAGATGAATTAGAAATGAAATTGCGAAACCACCAATGGCTCCTGAGCAGAAACTCGCAACTGTCTGTTCACTGCAAGCTGGCCATATACAATCAAATACTAAAGCCGGTCTGGATGTATGGTGCATAACTATGGGGTTGTGCAAAGAAAAGCAATATAGAAGTCATACAGCGCTTCCAAAATAAAATACTCTGAACTGTAGTAAATGCCCCATGGTAAATAAGAAACAGTGACCTTCATCGTGATTTAAAAGTACCGACCATCACCGCAGAAATTAACAAATTGGCAGCGTCTCACCAGGAAAGACTTCGCCTATACCCAAATCAAGAAGCTAGCAATTTGCTTAATACTAGCAATCTAAGAAGACGTTTAAAGCGTACAAAACCTTTTGAACTGGTAGCTCATGCTCAATAATATTCAATAGAATGTATTGTTTTTAAAATCTTATGTTACTCGATGTAAACAGCTTGTTGGTCACTCATAACTAGTTGTTGTCTTAATAAAAAAACAAATTTTAAAAAAAAAAAAAAAAAAAAAAAAAAAACATATTCATAGAGCTAGAAGTTATTTTCTCTAACTGTTGCACTGCTTTTGTTGCGTGCCATTTTCTACCATCTACAACCAGTGAATATGAGCCTTGCCTGTATTTTTTAAAGCAATGTAAAGAAAAAAACTAGATGTTGCGTTTCCAGTGAAAAAATTAGTATTTATTAGAAACTCAAAAAGAAGTGAAGGACAAAATAATAGAAACGTGATATTTTTGACGCGGCTTATGAAAGTTTTGTAGCCCACTAAATTTTAGTATAATAAAGTCCAAGGGACACAATTTTTTTTTATATGTATTACGAAATATAGTTTAAGATGGAAGAGAAATGAATATACAATTAAATTTTTAGTGATTTGAATCATTTCTGAAATTAGCACTATTTATTTTAATAATATTGCCTTAATATAAGCTTTTTTATTAAAAATCTTGAGAATTTTATCAAATAGAATTTTACAATAAAGAATTGGAACAGCAAGAATTTCGAATGAAGAATGTTGTAGCATATAAATTGTGTATCCAACCTTAATAAGATGACATTTATATCTGTCATGTCTACGACGGCCGCCTTAGCGGAATGCGTCGGTGCGTGACAATCATTCGGAAGTGCCTGTTTCGGGCACGAAACACAAAATGATAGAAAAAGTTTCTTCTAATAACAGCCGTTTTTCAAAGTAAGCTCTGTTAGGGGTACTACAAGCAATACTGACTCAAGCTATCACAAAACTGTTTCAGAGGTTGGTTTTAGTACGAAATCTAATCTTTCGAACGCCAGTTAGCGTAACTCAGTTGTTTTTATATAAGTAGGTATAGAATGCGAGATACAGAATATTAAAGCCGTCTATTAGTAAAACGATGGACTAACTTTCACTTCACTTTGTATTCAGAAAACTCATATTTGCTGTCAAAATAGAGGGCTTTCGATCTTCCGGCTCTTCCAAGAAACTAAAGAACATTGTTGAACATTTTGCTCACTGTCGGACGCAGTGGTCATTATGAATGAGGTATTGTACAATATCTGGTTTGTCAATGGTGAGCATATGGGTATATTCGAAACCGCTTGAATAAGAAGGTGTAGGGATATACTCAGATGTAGTCACTTACAATTCTTATAAAATTACTTTTGGTACAGCCTGCGGCGTATAAGAAGTATTACAAACATTCAGCCTCCCAGTTAAGGGAATACTTGCATCGAGTTCTACCTCGATTTAGATGAAAGTGTGCCCTGTCGAACCAAAGGAAAAGTATAATTTATTTTAATAATTTTGCTCAGAACGGGTGTTAAACCGCTGCTTACGGGGCATTGCTCTTGGGTATGTGCCTGCAACGCAAATAAAATTACTGAATATTATTATAAAAAAATTGCCCTTGATTTCCAAAACTACATTGAATTAGTGCGAGAAGAAGTACGGATTGAGTTCTTGTTGCAAGGAAAATCTTCTGAGTTAAACGAAAGAAAAAGACATTGGGCGTGGAGTGGCAGGTATCATCTGATTGTTTATAAACAGAACTTGAAGTTAGTTGTAAAACACATTTAAAGTCAAACTCTGAAAAAAGAGAGTTGCTAAGATTTTTGGAATATGTCTCGTTTTTATACTCAGGAGACGGGAAAAGGATAGCAATAAATACGACTTTATATACTTTTTTGATTTGATTGAGATGTTTTTATACTCACTTTCATTTGTATATATAGGCCATATAGTCACATTTTTGACGACTCTAATTTAAATAGCCTTTAAAAATACTTACTACATAAATATATTTTATTATTAATTTTTATATATTTTATGATACCCCAAATTGTCAACCCAAATTTGCAGTGCTTGACTAACACTTTTGGAAGCTCTTTAAGAAGTTTGTTGTAAGTTGGCGTTTTGCCGATTTGAAAGTGACTGTCAATGCATACACAGGTGCTTTTGTTTTCTGTTAATTTAGTTTGTTATTTTATCCTCTTGACATGCATTACTTCTGTGTTTTAATTTTATAGATTTTTACTATAATAAAAAAACAATATTGGCCTAATTTTATACTTTTCTACAGTAAGACTGTAAAGGCCACTCATGCATGTCTTAATGACCAAATAAAAATACATTTAGGCTATGTTTAAGGTTTTGCAATAGATGCATACATCCATCCTTACATGCATTCAAAAGTGAAACGAAAGGAAAAACTCACAAGCCTTCGAAAACTAACTCGAATGGTAGAGGACTGTATATATGCTACATGCACACACACATATGTGCGAGTGTAAAATGAAAAGCGCTCATAATTCTCATGAAAATTCGGCACTTCCTTTAAGCAAATCCAACAAACTCCTATAAGGCAAGTGATAAAAAAACAATGATTTGAGTACAATATAATAAATATTGCAACGAAAAATCAATAAATTGTATTTCGTATACACTTTCAATTTCCATAAACAAATCATTCGCCAAATGTTGGTGTGCAGTAAATTTGCGGCGCATGTGAGCCAAGCAAAAGCTCTGCTCAAGAAGTATGCAGCTATTTATCTTCGCTTGGCATGCATCGCAACTAATCTAGACGCTCGGGTCATTTATTGTGCACAATTTATTATTTGTGAGTTTTTATTTCAATTTAATTCGGGCCATTTGTGCCACTCATATGTGAACTCATAAATCTGCATATGCAGCCGTTTGAGCTCATTGCGCTAGTATTTTAAATCGCACTCTGCACATAAAATGCAACTGTGCCACAATCGCTAGCAGACTAAACGCTGATTGACTGCCTGCCGTCCGGGCGGCCTAAATCTGCGCAACTGCGCACACCACTGCCACCGGTTTAGTTGATCTTTGGCAGCGCGATCGCTTGCCGGTCGATAGAAACTTATACGTGTGCATGTGTATATTTGCAGAGATATATTCAATACATAAAATTTATTGTTAATTTCCCAATCTGCTCGCCTAATGCAGTTTTCAGCGCACAATTGCCTAAATCACTAATCTTGGTGCGATCGGTTGCTAATGTGGTGATGTGCCGCCATTGAAAGCTGGCGTGTGCGATTTGGCTTTTTTGTTACCACATCTGTCTGTAGGTATCGTGCGTTTCTTGGTTGGTGGCTGGCGTGAGTACTCCTGTCAAGTTGCAAACAAAATATATGCAACAAAAACCTAATATGAATGTAGATACGTAAATGTGGCACAGTACATAAGCAACAACACCAACTCCTCCGGTTGTCCGTACAGCGGGAGGGAGTGTTGAAACTAGTCTCAGCCTATTTGTGGCAAGCTTTTCTTTTTTTACTCTATCTCTTCCTTTGCGGTGAGAAGTCAACAAATCAAAAATACATTTATTAGTTCTCACGTTGGTCGCTTACAAATCAAATCACTCTACTGTCAATGCAGTTGCGGGCATTTTGAGGAAAGCAACAGTAGTCGAGCTCAATAGCAATTGCCCGACAGTGCACTAGCACAGCAACAATTGCTCGTGATTCAAGCTGCGCCACATACATTCGCACATGCATACCAACTTCACTTCACTACTCTCGTTGGCCATGTCTGCCATGTTGCCAGCCCAGGTGCATTAATTCAGCGCATGCGTAGAGCCAAACACGCGCGCGTTTGCCAATCGACTAGGCAGTTAGTCTATCAACAAGGCATCCACATACATCCATGCAAACACACACATGCATACATATGTACGTATGAACATATTTAGAGAGCCTGCGTCTGGGGACGTGATTGTTGTGGCTGCTGACTGTCGACTGCTGGCAGCAGATGAGTTATGCTCCTGGCGTTGTGAAGTGCAACAGGTCGGGCGGCCCGCCAGCCTACTGGATTCGCAGCAATTTCAGTAGCGAAAAAGAAGCAGCAAAAGTTGCAAATTGTGGTATTACGCAGTGGCTGACCATACGTCTAGCGCTAGATGTATATTTTTTGCTGTCCACCGCATTTGTAATTTAATGTGACCGGCTTCAACCCAAGCCAGCCGCAGCACAATGTCGAAGTGTAGTCGCAAAACCACAACCCTGTCATTTGAATCTTTGGATATTAGCATGTTATCCTCGTATGTTCTAAGCTACTCTAGCAAAAGAGTTGCCTCATTTTTTTTAGTTTTTGCTTTGCCACTGCAAGAAATGATGCTGCTCGGAGTCACACCCAATGTGGTATCGATCCGTGCAAAGAAGGTGCATTAAAATCTAAAAAAACGCAGTTTTTTTACTTTTTTTAATTTCTGCCGAATGGGTCTATTACACATGCTGACAAAAATTTTGACAAAGGATCAGCCTATAGTTTTTCGAACATTTTTAAAGTGTTAAATCTGAATCTGAACCCGGAATAATCCCAGCTCATTAAGTTTTTGAAATGTTCTAGCTTAAAGTGCAAACACTCTGATTTTTAACTGTATTTGGAGTTAGGTAACATCATGAGTCATTTTTTAGTACAGCAAAGTACAGCTCTTGACCTTTTAAGCAAATTTAGTTATGTGAAAAATCTTTATTTAAGAATTTTCAATGTTCGATTCCGTAAGTATACTGCAAGTCCAACAGCGGATATCTTGGAGATGAAATAAAGATTTCAGACTTTAGATTATCTACTTTCGAAAATGATACTAATTCTTCAGCACGATGTGGCACATATCAATTATTTCCTCTATTCGAAACAATAAAAATTGCCACCATTTTGAGAAGAACTATTTTCTTAGTGCATCTTCGCATCTTTTGTTAGGGTTTGACCGAGAAGCTACAATTTGTGGTATGGGTCTTAATTTTATTCCACAAATACAGTGGCCTACGTTAATGAGGACCTTTATCATGGCAGAAATACACTCAAAGATTTAGCATTACTTAACGAGAAAAAACGGCTCATACACACTCAAATAAAAAAATCTCTTTGGAGTCGAACATTTTTTAAAATTTTACACTCTAACCGCCTGAACGGCTTAGGTGGGAGACAATCTGTAGAGGCTTTATTCAAAATAATCTTAAAAATCCCCGTACAAGTGTGAATCTACAACTGAGTTGATTAATGAAATTCGTATTTTAGCCACCAGAGATTTCAAAGCTTTTTTCGAAAACAAACATAACCTTAACTTCTCTCAATTTTGTATACAAGAGTAAGAAATGAGTAGCAATTAAGTTTAGTTATTACATACTTTCCGTTTGATATAAAGATATTAAAGTTTTCTTGCTAGAAATCAAAAATAATTCAACATAACCTTTAAACAGAGTTCATGGAATCGAGGTGGACCCTTTTGACCGGATTTTTTTTTTTTGCGTTTTATATTTTGCTTTTTTTTTTGTGTTTGTTTTTCAAATTTATCAATTACTTCTGACTGACACAGAAGCTTTTTATATAGAAGGAAATGCCCAATATCGTATGCAAAAAATTTTTTTTCAAAAAACAGCGCAATTTTCGAGTGACACCAAACTTACACTTTTTGAAGTGAAAACTTCTTTAGAATCGTTGGGAGTGATTTGAGACTCGATGAAACGAAAAAGCGACACTCTTGGCTACGAAGCGTTATATGTTGATATACGTATATGTGTGTGGCTGCGTAGTGCTGAGCCACGCTAGTATAGTGAGTATTGTAGTATGTATACTACACTGCCTATTACTTGCTTTGGTGTTTAGTTCAAGCGTCATACGTATCTATGTTTGTTTGTAGAACGTATGTGTGCGCGCCTGCGTATTACGGAGCCACGGTGAGCGAGAAGGCATTATGTATACCTATACTACACTACCTAATACTTGCTTAGACCAAGCGTCCTACGAATGTTTGTGTGTATGTTAGTACGTCTGTGTAATATACGCGTTACGACGCTCATAATAGCAACCGCGTGTGCTGTATTGCGTCCGTATTTTTATATTCGTAAATATTTTCATTTTTAAATATTTACCGCAATTATGCCGAAAAATAATGCAGAAAAGTGTCGTGAATATCGACAGAAAAAAAACAAAAAGAAAATAAAACTAAAAAATTGAAAACATTGAAAATATGAACTTTATAGCAATATTATAATGAACCTATAATTATCCCGCTCCTAATGCTGCTTTCGTCTCATTCTCTCTCAGTGTATTTTACGGAAGGTTTCACTTATATCGCGTCTAACCGTTAGACTGGTATTTTTTTTTGTTCTAAAAATTAATGGGCTAGAAAACTCACACTACGCTACTCCGAAGTTTTCTAAAAATTCTAAAAAATTATACATTTATTTGGTTATATATTAGTTTTTTTTTAATTCTTGTAAATCTTGTAAAAAAGTTAGAAAAATTGATTTATATGGTTTTTATATTTATAAAAATTAACAAAAAAGGCTTAGCATGAAAAATATTGCAAATATTGTAAAAAGATGAAGTCACTAAATTGTGACGGCGGATATGTTGGTGTGTAAGTCGCTCTTCTTTCCTTTCTATCAATATAATTCCTAAGCGGAAATGTAATTTTTTTGAACCAATGAAATAAAGCCAATGGCAATTCTCCTGCACGCGTAGATAATTTCAAATTTTCAATGCCCCAAATTTTTACGCATGCGCAGATTACAGCAGCCAACGACAAGCGCAACTAAAATGTACATATGTAGATGTTTGATACTGCACGATGATGGAGACCGCTCCATACACGCACACATGTGGACATGGTGTTTATGAAAATCTCCAACAGCCATGCAATTGCTGTTACTAACGCGCTGTTGTTGCAATGCAAAACCAATGAACTGGAGCACCGTAGACAATATGATCGTACGTACTCGTAATAAAGCAGATGGTGTCCTACGTCGTTTGTTGATGGAGAGCATCTAATTTCTAGACAAACAAAACCACAAGAAATAGTTTTTTTTAAATAGTTACTTATGGAAGATGAGAGCAAAACTGCATATGTGCATACATTTATATATTTATATATACAAGTATAAGTATATATTGCGGCGGCATCACCACCAACACCTAACCAACGAGTTGAATGAAAAATGAAACCGCAACAAATGGAGTTTCTCACGCCGCACATTGCGCTTACTCGCCTGCATGGGCAAAGTTACAATACAATTTTACACTATAATTTTTTGAAATTTACGCGCACCACTTACAACTTACATACATACATATAGTACATACCACCGAAGGGAGGAGCGGGTGAAGCTCTGAGCGCGTACATAGGAATTAATCATCTGATTCACGCGGCGGTGGTGGCTGTGAGTTTTCTACCTTTACTAAATTGATTTTTTCGACATAGTCGTCCAGCTTCGAGTGAGAGACGCTTCGAAAAGCTGACAGTGCTTGGGATAAGTATTTAGGCTAGAAATAAGTATAGAATGGAACACGTCAAGAATAATTTAAGTAGTGAGCTGGCGAGCCAAAGTGCTTTAAGCGTGATCTACTGCCTGTGGTCAATGGCTATTTAATAGCCTGTAGGCAAGTCAAGTGGTGCCGCCAAATGGCTTTGATGAGTATTTCTCTATGCGTTTCTTCGTTTGGTGAAACAGCTGCGAGTGCTATTAGATAGTTAATTATACGCAATTTACAACACGAGAGCATTGAAAGCATTAGGAAGAGGTAAGTGAAATAATGCGGTGTAAATATTATATGTACATACATATGTATCGTACTTACCGTTGTACAAATATGGCAAATAGGTGATGGTGATGATGCGCATGCGCACAACTTTCTTACCGTAACTCAACGCATTTTCACACTCTTGCTTGATTTCACATTTATATGCGCAATGAATATTTATAGCTCAGCAAATCAAATTGCAAAATTATTTTATTTTAATTGTATTTCACTATAAATATTTCTTTCCTATTCTACTTATCTTTTTGTCGGTACCCTTACCCAGCAGCCAGAGAAAAATACGTTCCCAAGTCAAGCATTTTTTTTTTCGAATATTCCCAATCGGAAAGAATATTTGTGACACCTTCTTTCCTAAAAAGTGGTACTTCGTTAATAAAGAGTTGTTTAGACTAATATTGGATCACTGCACATGAAAATGAGTTTCATTTATTTTTCGCATAAAGCGTTTTCAAGATTTATACAGACAATTTCTAAGACTTTTTGAAGTTATTACCAAGAAGGAAAGCGAATACAATTAACCGGTTTTCAATTTTCGAAAAATTATTTATATTTATTCATTCTTTTTAGTTGATAAACTTTGTAAAAAAGGAATTAAAAAATTTTAAATGAAATACTATTTCATTACCAACGAAGATATACAACTTAATTCTGCCTAAATCGGACAGAAAATGTAAGAGTTGTGACATACTAAATAATAGCGGTCACTATAAGTTTTTGGCATATTCAATCTTTCAGTTATATGTTTTTCCACACAATTTAAAAACTTTTTAATTAGTCTTAACTTTACACTTTCCGTTCGATTTGGGACTCTTTCCGCTTTACATTCTCATAATGTAATTTTCTTTCATTTGTATTATCTAGTATTACGATTTATTTTTTTTTTAAATTGATCAACTAAAAATTATGAATAAATATGATTTCTTAAGGGGGTGGTAGGGTTTAGCGCTAAAAAAAAACACTTTTTTTTTGAATTTTTTACAGAAAGATGGCTTAAGATACTTTAATAAAATCAGTTGCATGTTATTTTACATCTTTTCAATAAGTTTTTAAAAAATATTAATAATAAAATATTGACAAATAAGCCCATGACAGAGTTTTTTTTGAGATATGTTTTTCGAGAGGTGCTCTGCGGTGCCAATCGGCATTCGTCGTAGAATCATCTGAAACCAAAAAAGTCGAATTTTTCAGTTAAAGTATGACGTAATGCTCCCCCCCACATGAATAATTTTTTTTTTTTTTTCATTTTTGTAGTTTTGGTGGCAAAAAAACGTAAAACGAGCATTTTTGGCGAAAAATTTCGCCATATTTGTAAGTGAAAAACAACCTTAAAAAAAAAAAAATAAAAAAAAAACAGTGGGGGGGGAGGAGGTATTTTTGATTTAGAAAATGTGTGCCAAATTTGAAAAGAATCGGTTGAATAGTTTCGGAGTTGTGATTGGCACCGACTTTTAAGAAGTCGTTTCGGGAAAAACGCGTTTGAAAAAATGACTCTGAAAAATTATCTATGCTCCGCATTCGAGGTAGAGTGCCTACAAAGGCTATAACTTTGAGAGTTCTGCTCCGATCCACTTAAAATTTTGACACAACATTCTTGAAATGATTTGCTATAAGATGAGTGAAGAAAAAAAATTTCGATTTTGTGACCCTACCCCCCCTTAAGCTTCGCTGAGGAATATTGTAATCAATTTTCTCGAGTAACGAGAAAGTCCCCTTCAATCGCTCCACCTATAAAACAATGCTAATGAAAGTGAGGGAGAGAAGAATACTTCTACTATTTAGTGGTTTTATGTTTAACAAGCACTGACCTTCATTGGATTTAATAGGATCCGTGGAGTGCAAAGAACGCAAAGCATAGCGGAGAGAGACTTTCTGGTCACCAGCCTATTAATGTGAAATTCATAATATTCTAGCTGTGAACGCACAAGAGAGCTTTAGATTAGGTATATGGATCAATATAGTCTGAACTAAAACGGTATTATATAAAAGTATACGATTTCATTAATTGCTTTTGAATACTGGGAGAATCCGAGCGCGTACGAGATAGGTAAGCAAATCTAAAATTTTTTGTTTGTCGGGACAGACTAGCAAGTACAGCACCCATACACAATTAAATCCATTGTACTGCACTCGGATTCCCGTTTTAATTTTCCTTAAATCTACTCGGCCTCTGAAGAAAACAAATCTAATTAAAAAATTAAAACATCTAATATACAAGGTGGCGCAAAACTAATCACCCTATCGAAGGATTTATAATTTTTACAAATTGCGTTTTTTGTTTAGTAGAAAAGGTATTCAGAAACATGTTTGG
This sequence comes from Anastrepha obliqua, assembly GCF_027943255.1. NCBI lineage: Eukaryota > Metazoa > Arthropoda > Insecta > Diptera > Tephritidae > Anastrepha > Anastrepha obliqua. The sequence continues at coordinate 92,916,162 of NC_072893.1, read as the reverse complement.
ATGCTTAAAATTTTCTCAAAATGAAATTCAGCATCTTGCATATATCTGATGTTTTTTTAGCTGCACCAGAACTATCGAAATGGTTTGACAGCTGAAAATGACAAACTGTGTTGACATGAATCGCTTATGGTAACTCCAGAACAAAACTTCCAAATTGGGGAAATTTACTTAGCAAAACAAAAAAAGCAAATACGTTCGCGAAGTTCATAGAGCACTTCCTCCATTTTACGTGCGGTTTTTGCATATTGGCGGCGTCCTCGGTCCTTGTTTCTTTCGAAATGAGAGAGGAGCTGCCGTTACCGAAAATGGCAAGCGCTATCGAGCTATGCTGACTGGATTTTTTAATTATTGTTTCGGCGACATTTGGTTCCAACAAGACGGCCAGGCTTATTGGAAAAAGCAGTCAAAAATTGAACTGATCGAATGGACCATGTAACTCGTAGCCGCTGGAAACATACGCGGGATATCATATTCAAAAAATTAATGCCATGAAATTATCTACCAGATTATAATGAAAAAATTCATTTCAACAATATTTCAATCTCTGAAACAAACACCCGGTAGCATTTTTTATAAACTTTGAATAGACAATTATTAGATATTTTGCATCTAGCTCATAAATATGATAGTTGCCCGAATTATGCTTTAACTGAATAAAGAATTTTATTTTTCATAGAAAATAGTTTTCATATTTTATAACATGAAAACAAAAAATGTAATTACTCTTAAAAATTCAAAAAGCAATGCATAAAAATTGCAATTTCTACATTCTTACACGCCTGTCACCACCGCCATTCACATAATTAGCTATGCCACTCAATCATCCATTCATTCACGCACTCACTCACCTGCTCAGTGTCGCACGTTTTTTGTGAACCCTGCTTTGCATATCAACTTAGGCACAAAAAAGGCGCTGGCATGCCACAAAGTTGGTAATTCCCTAAAAACAAAAAGTCTTGGGTTGACTGAATAAAATTTATGTAACTAAAAAAAAATTGTTAACAAAAAAATACACCGCAAAATGCTGTCGACCGACTGAAATTAACTACAAAATGTTAGCCAACTAACCAAGGCAACCAGTAGCTCGTCTCTGCCACTTAGCGCATGGTCGTATTGCAACACACCGTTCACGCGCGCTGACAGTCTATTTAAATGTGGCAAGTGACAATCAAATTGCACGTAGCGTGAGGCATTGCAACGTGCAACGCAATGCGTGGCCGCTCAAAAATATACTAACTTGTATGCTACATTGTATGTATGCACTAAAAAGTAAAGCAAAAGGAAGGCGCCACGTTTTACACATGCGCCCCTCGCCTACTTCCATTCTACAAGCACTTTTGGTGTGCTTGGGTTTTTTTATGTCCATTCTTAAACAGCTTTTCACCTTAGATGTTAAGCTATTACATTTTTTAGTTGTTTGTCTTTATTTGAGTATTTCTGCCTTGGTTTGGTCATTTAAACAGCGTGTAATCAAAACTTTTAATTTAACAGCAGTTGCGACAGGCATTGTGATTGTTGTTGTACAATAATCTTTTTTTTCGAAGCAAATTTCCTCTTGCTATTTTTATTGGCTTTAGTTGTGATATTGGTGACATCTTTTTACAGTTGTTAGATTCTTTATTTGATACATTAAAAGCTTCCGATGGTCATATTGTTCTCTTGCGAGGACAATCCATTTTCCTTCCACTTCCCACATACCCTGCAACGCTCTAACGGTTTCATACGCAACTATAAATATTGCAGTGGGAATATAGTGAGCTTCATGCAGCACAGGCAATGGTCACAAGTCACACAATCCCACGTACACACAAATGCACTTGTAACTCATTTCGAAAAATTTACACACACACATCAATATTTATTTTTATAAGGCAACCCCTTCAGGTGAAAATTGGAATTTTCATCATCGATAACTTTGACTGCTAACTATAATTCACACATGAGGCGGTTGAAAAGCGTAGCAAATTAAGAAAAGAGACCAACAATAACAAATCTCTCCAATAACTGCACCGTATCAAGCTCCCACCAAAACCATGTGCGTATGTATAGGTGTGTGGCAAGCCTGAGCTTTTAGTAGCACATGTGTTGCATGGTTGCATGTTGGCGATCACTCGATTCATTAGGTGTTGTAGCATGTCTTTGGTTGTAGTAACTATTGCTGTTATTATTATTGTTGTTTTCGTTATTACTGTTGCTGTTATTGACTGCCTCGTGGCGCTCTGCATTGTCTTCGATTTTTACCAGCAATTTAATTTTACAAGTTGCCGCTGCGCGATTACGATCGGCGATGTGATCGAGCGCCAGTACATGCATGCAACAACAAAAGCGAGAAGAACAGCAATTCGAAAAGCAGCAACAACAGCAACGGCCAATAGCAATAGCAGCACCGGCTAGCAACTCATCACTGTATCGACGATCGCGAGCACCCGACCAACAGTGCTTAAAGTGCAAATAAAATAGAAAAGCTCACGAGAAAATTGGCGAAAAATAGCAATATGAAATGGGCAGTGGGTAAATAAATGAAAAGAAATAGATAAAAAAAAGTGCTACAACAAACACATTATCCAAACCAGCCGCAGAGATCAGTGGGTCGATTAAGACTCGCCTATTTTAGCAGCATGTACTACATACGAGTATATGTGTGTATGTTGGTACTTGCCTGCTGCAGTTACTGCTGTCTTAAAATGTTTTGTTACTGCCCAACGGGCAGCCAAATACTTGCAACTTCCAATACGGTAGTTTTGTATCCGAAAATTTTCAGCGCTCCAACGGCTTGACACCGACAGCACGATCTCACTGGCAAACTAACTGGGTTAAATGGGCCTACCACCACAAACACATGAACCACCAACGTACTCAGCTTCTGCTAGAGCTGTCGATTACGAGCTCCTGTTAAACTTGCCACACTTCGTATTCACTGTGTATGTATGTGAATATTTTTGTTGGTGCTGAAAATCTACTCCTCGATCGGCACAAATTTTACGATCTTCTAGCTTATCTTGTCGGAAATTTACTCAGCTGCTTGTTGGCAACAAATGAGCTAAGCTACTGCCACTACAGCCGCATGCAAATTGAATTTTTTGTTTTTGTGGAAAGTGTTGGCTATTGGCTGTAACCTGGTGGCAAAAACATTCAGGTCAAATGTGCACTACACTGCATGCCACATGCGTGCGGCCTCAAATGGAAGCACATTTATGTGCGTCGGCGGTGCTTCGGGTCAGCAACTAACATGTACTTATAGTTATGAGAATTATATTGGAAAATTGATGTTATTGCGTGCAATTTATATAATCAGTACTTTTAAAGTTCATTCCATATCATTATTTTGTGTTTCGTTTTTTATACATTTATTTCAATTATTTTAAATTTATATTATTTTACTCTTCCTAGTTTAATTTAGTTTTATTTTATGAAATTTGATTTCATTTCTTATATTTTATTTCTATCTTTTTAGCTTTTACTTTTCCAAATATTATTTTTATTTATTAAATTTAACTCTATTTTGTAACATATTATTTTATTATATTTTATTTTGCTCCGTTTTATGTTAATTTAATTTACTTTATTTTATTTCATTTAATTTAATTTTATTTGAGCTTAATCCATCTCGGCTATTGCCGGAGATTACACATCCAGGATAAAATTTTCGAGGGATTGCGCTCTGGTGGAGCGTAGCCCAAGTTCTACGCCCATGCGATTACTACTGCCTAAATATTTAAAAATCTACCAACTATTGCACATGTGCCCAGTTATTTTATATTATTTTATTTCATTTATTTTATTTCCGTTTTTATTTGTTCGGTTTTATTTTAATTTAATTTTATTTACTTTATTTTATTTCATTTAATTTAATTTAATTTATTTTATTTTATTTTATTTTATTTTATTTTATTTTATTTTATTTTATTTTATTTTATTTTATTTTATTTTATTTTATTTTATTTTATTTTATTTTATTTTATTTTATTTTATTTTATTTTATTTTATTTTATTTTATTTTATTTTATTTTATTTTATTTTATTTTATTTTATTTTATTTTATTTTATTTTATTTTATTTTATTTTATTTTATTTTATTTTATTTTATTTTATTTTATTTTAGTTTATTTTATTTTATTTTATTTTATTTTATTTTATTTTATTTTATTTTATTTTATTTATTTTAATTTTATTTTATTTACTTTATTTTATTTATTTATTTATTTCATTTAATTTAATAACTAAAGAGCCTCATACTATCTAAGCAAATTTCGTGAAAAATCAGCGCCATTTATTCTCGTGCACGATTATCCATTGCACGAGGCGTCGAATATTGAGCTGCAAATATGTATGTGCGTATGTTTGTACGCATGGCTCAACAATATTGCTGTTGTATCGTTAGCTGTTGTTACAAATTATTAGCATTGCACTTAAACGCACAAACTCGCCGCATTGTTGTTGCGCATACTCGCACAATTTTTCTCAGGGGAAAAATTTTCCATCAACAATACTGCTAGCTTAAAATCAAGTGCTGTTGTTCGTTCACATGGCTTGAAGAGTAAAGACAAAAACACTGTTTTTTCTCATTTATACCTATTTACTTACTGTTGAGATTTCAGATCTCAGCATTATGTGCGTAAATGCTTAAGTCGCTCGTTGCTCGCCATCATACTGTATTTAGCGCATAGGAATGCGTTTATGTTGTTGCGCACGAGTACGTGTCGTAATTTCTTAGCAATTGCATTCGTCAATAATCCACAACAGCAACAAAAGGTGGAGAAAACACAACGGTACTGTGTGTGGGATTTAACAGTTGTTGTCCTCTGCATTTGGTGATCGACTTTTAATATTGTGTAAATGACAGTTCATATCCACTCTCGTGATTCTCATATTTTATGTATTAATTAGTTAATTTGTTCATCCTAGTCTTATTGGTCTCTAATTTCTCTAATTTACAGTTGTTTCTATGAAACGCGTTAGCGTTTTTCCTTTGCTTTCCTGCCTTGTTTGCTCGGCAATTAAATGCTTCATGTTGTCACTACACTTCAGCTGTCCAGTTACCAAGCTTCCCACACGATCCCACGCCTATTGAATATCAAATTGCGAAACGTGTGTAATTGCATAAACACTGCACCATTCTAAGTCACTTAGCTGCTGAAGTGAGGGTAGAGTTTAAAGTGTAAACTGCATTGGAACGGTGAAGGGTAAGAAAACTGGAAGGAAGATAAATGGAATGGAAGGAAGAAAAATATAACAATGAAATGTTGCTATTAAATATAAAATAGTTTCAATAAGAAAAATAAATGTTTTGACCGTTTCGATGCTATTTCTTCAGTAGCTTAGTTCATAACAAAGCCCCTTAAAATACAAATACAATATCGGAATTTTTAAACATGCAGAGTATCTGTTTCTGTTCAAAAAAACTACGCAAACCAGGGCAAGGTGCAAAAATCGGTTAGAAATGAAATGGAAATTATTAAATGCTTTGATATTATTAAATGGTATCATATACACGCTGGCGCAAAATTAATAACCTTATTGGAAGATTTTTAATTTTTCAAATGTGACCCTTCTGAACTGGACAGGTGCAGTATACAAGCAGACAAGCAATGGTGTGTAAAGGTCAAAATAAAGATTTCCAACACTCAAAATAATATTTTTATTTAGTAAAAATGTTATTCAAAAACACAATTTATTGGTGACTAATTTTGCGCCACCTTTTACCTGAGTACCTATCTTACCTGACCACCGTATCTTCTGCCGTTGCGCTGAGTTCACTTAAAAATCTTGCATCAAAAACTCCTTATAAAAGAGTGCGGAATAATTTAGCGGCGGTTTGCCAGTTTCTGACACGTTATCGTCCTAAAAGCTTCTACAAAGTCATTAATTGAGATTCCTTATAGTTCTTAATATGGCCACTAAGTATACCCATGACTATGGGCGTTTTTCTCCTGCTCAGAAAGTGAAGCTATGCGGTTTCCACATGTTCCGCTTTGGCCATATGAGTTTGGCTGTGTTGCAGGTATTGACTGTTTCCATCTCGTATTACGACTGACGCGTTTCCAACTCGTAGTATCTTTTTGAGAATAAAATTTCTTTGTTCTGAACTTGCAGGAGTTGAACGGCATATCTAAGCTCTACCAACTTCTAAGTGTTGAGAGTGGTAAGGAAGTAAGTTTCTTGTAAGCAAATTTGATATCTCGTTTCCTGTACCTGAAAAGTACAAGTACAAGCACACCAAACTCCATAAAAAAGAGCTTTATTTTTTAGTAGAAAAATCTAATTATTTACATATTTTCAAAACACCAGCTAATACATTTTGCCCAATCCTTTCAATACCACTTGTCGGCTTTTTCTGTTTTATGAATTTTTGTTTCTTCTTTTCATTTAGTATCGTCAGATATTGTTACGTCTTTTCGGAAAACATTGTTCGACGTTTTTGTGTTCTTTTCATATTTTTTGTTTGGTTTTTTCTCTTGGCTTAAATGTCTTTCACTTGGCTTTAATGTGTTGGTTTAATTTTAGGCGTCGAGCTCCACTTAATATGCTCGTAAAAAATACAATGACAAAAACAAACAAAAGCATTGCTGTGGCAAGAGTAGCCACATAAATGAAATCTGAAAACTGCGCTGTGGCACAACTATTAATTGTCGCCAAGAAGTGAGTGGACGACAATGTGGTTATCTGGTGTCCACGATGCCACAACGAAAGGGCGCCGGTATACAACTGCTTTTGTTTACTTTATATTGAAGGTATTGCATTGTACTTTTTAATTCTTTTATTTATTTATTTTTGTCGTTTCGGCCCAATGCATATAATGCTTTTAGTCGCTCTTTCGTTTTTCTCCTAAATTTTAGTGGTTCCTTGTAGTTGCAGTTGGAGTTGTTTATGGAACAAGTTTCTGTGAAGAACCGCAACGGTAATCTGTTGTAAATCGTTGGCATTCAAAGCATACATTTTTGTATTTTTCACATTTATTTCTTTGATTGCTGAATATTTGTGTTTTCTTTTTTTCATGCTTAGTCTTCTCGTTCATTCTTAGCGCTGGGTGTCAAGACAGGAAATGACAAAGTAGCAACTTACATCATTAATTATTTAAAAAGTTTACGTTGTATATTGCGGCAGCTGTTTTGTGGATTAAGTTAATTTGTTATGCTAAAGAGAAAGGGTTGAGAAAAGAGGTCAAATTCAAGGTTTACGAAAAGTGATTTAGTGAAGGTTCTCGTGAAGGACAAAGGCGTCTTGTTAAGCTATGAGAACTAAAAGAGGATGTCAAAGTTTGGTTTACTTATTTAAATAAAGGATTGTGACCAAAACACAGTCCAAATTAAACTGAAAAAAAATTCTGCACAAGCCCTCTTTTTTGTGTGTGTGTGTTTTTTTTAATAAACATTTTGTAATATAACTTAGAATTTCGTATTTAATTAAAATTACCTCCTGTATTTTAATAATTTACTAATTATCTTTATCTTTTCTTTCTTATTCTCATTACAGTTGTAGTTCACGCTTTGTTGGCGAATTTTGTGAACATCTCAACCCTTGTTTTACTGGTCTCCTGCGCTGTCAAAATGGCGGAACCTGCCAGCCTTCGTATCGCAATGATCGTCTCGGCATCTCTTGTATATGTCCGCTCGGCTTCACCGAATCCTTGTGTGAAATACGAGTGCCGAATGCCTGCGATTCGTCACCGTGTCGCAATGGCGGCTCATGCAATCTGAAAACTTTAGATGACTATACGTGCACCTGCATGAATGGGTATACAGGTAGGTTAAACGAAATACACACACACGAGGTTTGTTCTAAGAAAAGTGTGACTGGTTAGTTTTCTCGAAAAATATTGTAGTACATCTGTGTTATCTGCAAAATAGTCCGCCATTAAGATGTAATACACCGTGTCAGTAGTGTTACCAATTCTAGTAAGCGCTTTTTGGTATAGCCTTGAGCTCTTCCAGCTATGCGATGTTTATCTCCTCGATCGTGGCAAATTTCTATACCTTCAAGAGTATTTTCATTTCTGCAGATGGTACTGGAAATAGTCGGAAACAAGTCCGATGAATGCCGTGGTCGAGGCATGCAAATGCGTTTTATTCGATAGCGGAATGTCTCCAAGCACACCCTTACGTCTATAACAAAATAACTAAATATTTAAAATAGCTGATAATATCAAAATATTATATGTTATTTTATTTAATCAAATTTAAAGCGAGTAGTACTTGCACCACGTGCACACTACACTATAAATTCCAAATTAGGAGGCATAGATAAATCAAAAAATCAAACGAGTTGCTAGAAAGAGCGGCTTCCTCTTCGACTTCAAGATATTTTAGGCCCTATCGTGTCAAGCAAGTTATGCTTTGGGCTTATTCTTTCCTTCACCAACACATACATCTATACATCTCTGCAATGCTCAACCAGATTATATATTATATAAATTTTTAATTTACAATCTATCGTTTCAATCTCTTGGTGAGGTTGTCGCTAATTCCATCACTGCTCGCAAATATCGGACATCGCATTTCGCAGGTATACCCTTCTGCACATATATTCCTCTCAATCTACAAACGGCATAGCACAAGCGGTATTGCCACTTAGCCAACACGAGATGGTGTTGCCAAGATGATATGTAACGCTACAAAAAGAATTTGACCAGAATGGAACGTCAAGCGCTCAAAGGTGCTACTTAATCGATCAAGGAAAAACGTCTCTATGTTAGTTGCTTTGATTACAGGCCACTATCTCCTAGGTCGACATTGAGGAGAAGGAAGTGTCTGTCAGATATCTTCTCTGTCGCTATCCTGCGTTGCGTGCCACTAGGTTTGTGCTCTTCGCTCTTGAATGATACTGATGACCTTAGAGATATAAGTCGCAGCCAGATCAATGAGTTTGCACTTAAAACAGAATGGTTTAAGGGTACCCGGTGGTCTAGAGCACGAAAATTTCACCTATTTTCACAATTTTTTTTTTGCCATTAAAAATTTAAAAAACGATGTTTCAACTTTTCGGGCTTATTAGTACGTTTATTGAGCATACAAAAAAAATTTTTTTTGACTTTTGAAACAATATTTATTTTTATAAAAATGCCGCTGAAGATGACCCTCTCGAAAAATTGAATCCGGACGGCGGGGATGATTTCGAAACTTTTACTCATCTGAAACACAAAATTCAAGAAGATTCTTAATCAGAAAGAGTGCAGTTATGGTCGAGACTAGAATAAATCGAAAAAATGAAAAATTGACAAAATGGCGCACTTTTGAAAAAAAAAGTTCCTAAAATCGGGTTTTTTCACAAGTTTTTTAGTTTAAAAAATAGGAAATTATTTAAATAAACTTATGATTCTAGTTCCGACGATAGCGATACATGTTGTGAACAACATATCAAAATTTCAAGTGATTCGGTTGAATAGTTTTTTTGTTTTCATCCCCGCCGTGCCGAAAAAAGTCGTTTCGAGATCAATGAGTTTAAAGTTTGAGGTACAGAAGCGCGCGGACCGCTCTCTACCTAGTTAATGGCCTGTAGAAGCTATAATATTGGGAACTTCCGCATGAAAATTTCACAGTATATTCTAAAGATACTATAGGTACTTTCGAAATATCGAAAAAGAGACGATTTTTTGAAATTTCTAGACCACCAGGTCCCCTTAATGAGAAGTAACAGGTAAATTGCGACTGTGGTTTTACAATGGCCACTTCTACCTACCTACCTGCCTACCTACCATTTATCACTATCGTTTCATTGCACTTTCCGAACTGCTTTTGTAAATTCTCAGCAGGCTCTTAAGCCACCGAGCCATTTCGCTCACCGCTATTAATAGGCCGCCTGATGCGCTTAGCTTTCATTCGCCTGCTCTGTTTAATACAACTCTAATCAGGTTTCTGAAACGAATAGTTAATTGGGATCCCTCAAGGCTCATTTCTGAGCTAACTTCTGAATCACAGGTATACTCAAAGCGGCAATCTCTCTTTTTGGCCCCTCCGTTTTCTTTTGTAGCCGGTCCTCCACTTTCAATAGCATAAACAAGTCGAAATATCTAGTTAAGCACAATATTCTCAACATACGAGTGACTCGCTCCAATGCGCTTCGTTTTTTTGACGAGTTCGACATCATTTTTTTCGACTGAATTAGAACTGTAGAGTTGTGGGTCATAATCAAAAATCGTAGACAGCCGATTTACGTATTATAAGCTCATCGATAGGTCTGTTAACACCTTTGCTAACTTCATTGCAAGTTAAAGCCTGATAACTTTCCTCATATATCCATCCAAGAAGAGAGCGCCAGTTTCTTTTTTATCCCTCCTACTAGTGAGTCCACATAAATCTTATAATAGTATCCCTACCAAGCGCGGTTCAGCCCATGTTCAGCTCCCGAAACTAACAAATTTTTAAATTCTTACCCACTTTCCAGGCGATTATTGTGAAACACAAAACCTATGTGCCACAGCACCATGCCACAATGGTGGCACCTGCACCTCAGTCGCTGGCGGCAGTAGCTTCAAGTGCTTATGCCCGAAAGGATTCAAAGGACAGACTTGCGCCGAAGATGTGATAGAGTGTGAAGCGAACCCATGCAAACATGGCGGCACCTGTAAAAACACACATGGCTCCTACCAGTAAGTAGAAATAAACCGTACATTTATCTTTACATTTTCAATGAATGCACGCATAAATTTTAAGTGCTTTAAGAATTAAAAAAAACAACTTGAAAATCAGTGTAGAATTAACTTAAATTCTTATATCAGCCACCTGTCCAGAAATGCTGGCGTCCCTCAACTGTCTACGTGTGGGAAAATTGATTGTGCGCGAATTTGTTTCATGCAAATTAAATGCTTGTTGAACAAAATGTTGACTAACACTTTAAAACCAATTCAATGATATCGAAAAGCTGTCTAAATGTTCGCTGTATTAATTGCAATTTCAAAATATACATAGAGAGGTAATTTATTAAACCGCGATGAAACAAAAATGGAGTGTCGAAAAAATTTGCATTCGAAACGAAAAAAATGCATACATTTAAATCTAATAAATTTTCATTCAGCTAACGAAGAAAAAATAAAAAAAATATTATTTGCTAAGACAGGTCACCCAAGTGTCGATGGGACAAAGCAAAACACATAACACAAAAAATAAAATAAAAAAACAAAGCACCAAGTTTAGGAAACGATTTGTATAATCCAAGCAATGGGTGAATAGATAGATTGCGCCTTCATTAGCTGAATAGATTTTTTCTCAATCAACTGCTGCCCCCGCGCATGCTTTGTTTTAATTTGTTGTCACCACAAAAAACAAAAACAAACAAACATTTTAGCTGCCACCACTAAATATCGCTAACGAACTGAGCGCCATAAATAATGCGATAGATCTGCACAATTAAAATATAAAAGCGATTAAGATAAATCAGTGAGTAGCGCTTAATATATTTGCGATTCGAAATTGAATTAAATAGACAAAATGTGAATAAAATTAAAAATGTAAAAATAAATCTAAAATTTATTTGCATACGAAGATGTTGGTGGCACGAAAACTGCGCTGCGCTGATGCTGATTGGTTGAGCGGTTGAGCGGCTGAACGGCAAAGGTGTAGTCGAAGGCGCATGCGCATTGAAACACTTTCTTGTTTGCGCCGCTGAATGTGATCTTGCGTCCTATTGGGCACGAGTTTCAATTTAAAGCATACCACATTGGCTTTATCAACATATTTAAGCACGTACACATACATACATGCATACTCGGACATACATTGGTCTAGATGTATATAGTATGCGACTAAACTTTGTTGTTGCTTACTTTCCAGCGCCTCCACACACCGTGTGGTAGCGGCGGTGCCTCATGAGTTTCAAATTTCCGGTTTTGCGTTAGACCAATCGACAGCCAAACAAATTAAATGTGATTTTTCTCTGTTTTTGTGTGGTTTCATTAACATACTTAATTTTATCTATTTGTCTTCATTGTTTTTTCCTTTGTTAATCTACACACATATATCTAAAAGGTACAAAACGTTGAAGCCACCGTCAGTGAAACTAGACGGCAAATGGCACAAAAAAAAGTAAAAAAAAAAACAATTCAAATAAATTAAACTAGAACTAATAGATAAATGGTAACAAATTGTAATTTTGGCTTTTATTTTTATTTATTTGTTTTCTATTTCCATTATTTTTGGTAGCAACAAAAGTGCGACCGAAACATGTGTTTTTCAGCATTTAGTGATTGTCGTTGGCGGCGACGAAAATTTGTATAATTTGTCTTTTCACTGACATCATTGAAAATTTATTGCGTTTGAGTGATCTTTTCCCGTGAATTGGAGTAGGAAGAGGAGCGCGTGATGTGATATATACAAATGGTGGGGAGCTTAATAGACGTTGAGCGAAAATATCGGGTCACAATTGAAAAGTCATAAGCAGGCGCTTCACCAGGAATTTTTTTGAAGAAGGTTTTGTATAAAATCACCTTTTAAGTGCAAATAAAATAAGTAAATGTTTGTAGGTTTCCTATTTTCCAAATATATACAGGGCCGTCGAGGTAAATCCGGAATGTTGAACTTAAAAACAAAACCTTATGGATATTTACTCAAAAATAATTTTATTTCCACTTAACTTTGTATAATGTGAGCACACATATCATAATTGAAAATTATTCAATGTAACCTCCATCTCGTGCAATTACCTGCTTCAGCGGGGACCTGAAGCGAAGCGCCCACATGCGCGAGCTACCTCCTCTTTGCCCATAGTGGTTGTCTACAGAGCGTCCTTAGTGTTATGAGGCTTCGCGTTAACTTTTGCTTCAACTGTGCCCCACACGTAATAATCAAGAGGATTGCAGTCTGGGCTTGAAGGTGGCCAAAAATCTGGTGACCAGTGGTAGGGTAGGTTGTTCTGGAGCCAAGCCTAAGTCTTCTTTGCCTTGAGAGCAGGTGCGGAGTCCTGCTGAAACACATATTCTCTTCCAGCAGCCACGCGGTCCATCCAGGGTTTAACAACTGTTTTTAAACCACTCAATTATCTCTTTAGGGCTTTTTCCGGCGCGAAGTAATTCCAGTATCGCAGCTCTTCTGTCCTGTTCTCGACTCGTCGTTTCACTAGCACTTACTCCGGCACTCCAATGTCAATCAGGAAACAATACACTAAAAATATGTCCCCTTATCAGCGGTTTTATACTTAACGCTACTGCTCTAGAGCTTTCGAAATGTTTTCCGGATTTACCTCGACGGCCCTGTATATAATTGGCGTGTACACCCTTTTTGAGTGTTTGGCCGAGTTCCTCCTCCTATTGGTGGTGTGCGTCTTGATGTTGTTCCACAAAAGGAGGGATCTACAATTTTAAGTCGACTCCGAACAGTAAATGGTTTTTATGAGGAGCTTTTTCAGCTATTTTCCAAATAGCTATACATATTTAGATTCTTAACAAAATACGCGGACATAAAAGGAAATAAAAACCTGTTTCAGTGCGCTAAAAAATTATTATTATTATTAGCACCTAATAATCCCTTCAGTGATTCAGAGTATTTCTCTGATCCCAACTTCTCCAATAAAAATTAGTAGCTTTCTTCTTTTATTGAGTTTTATTTCCTCTTATGCTAAAATAAAGGGTAGTTCAAAAGACGCTTCTAGATGTTGTTTTAAAATGTATAGTCTTTCAAGCCGAATTGTTGAGAACGTCGAGATATCCATGTTGAAGATTGTTCAGCAACATTTTGCGCTACAGCAGCAATACTCTCAACAGAATGTCCAGTTTGTGGTCTGCCACTCCTTTTTCTACCCTCAACAGAACCACTTTCTTGAAATTTTTTCACCAACATTTGAATTCAAACGATTATTTCCACCAAAAAAGTCACGAAACTTCCAATGTGTTGCTCTTAAAATCAATAAGTTTCAATAATTTCAATAAAACCTTAATAAAATCTTAATAAGTTTGAATAATTTTTACGCGTTGTTCTATCGTGCAAAATTATGCATCTGTCTACTTGACGAATGTCTAAGATTACATAAAAAGGGTGCCGTCGAGGAATTATTCTCTATATGTCGCTTTTGAAAGACCCTTTATTTGAATATGTCGGCATATGTATGTTACAAGTACAAGTTCTCTTAATAAATATTTATGAAAAGTTCACGTACCGGATACTTATTGAACCTCACTGACTCCCTGCTTAACTAATTAGGTTTAAACGAAAAAAAGAAAATCGATAAACTATTTTTTACTTTCAATTCCCATGGCTATTTTATTGGTAGTTCTCATTCCGTGCATGTACATTTAAGTATGTATGTATGTATTCGAGTAAGTAGTTCATATTAAAATATTTCCCATAAAAAATTAACATAAGCGATTTACCAACTCATTGCTTCCTTTTCAACTAGAATTTCTCGTTTCACTTGCAAAAGCTTCATATTTACATGCATACATCCATGTTTAATAAAAATATACATATTTATGTGGCTTAAACGCGAAAATTTTATATATCATATTTACATATACAGTCAGCGTCAAAAAAAAGTACACGCCATATAGTGACAAGTTTTTATTATTTATTTATTTTTTAATTTCAATTAATTTTTTAATAAAGTTCATACTACAATAAAAACTGTGTAACACAAGATTTCAAACTTTGTACGTTCATAAATATTTGTTACACACACACAGTATATTAGCTTAAGGCCACAGTAGCCATAGCTATAAGCTTTTTGTATTTTATAGTTAACTATAAATATAATTGTCAATAAAAAAAAAAAAAAAATATTTGCACAAATTTTGGAAAATTTCAGGTATAGCCATAATATTGAATTCCATATAAAATGAGAACCGTAAACCCCGAGATGGCATAAAATTAAAAAAAAACACTGATATAAATATTTAGTAAACCAAGTGCCTTTTTATTTTTCGTAACCTATCAGAAAAAGTCCCAAGGAGGGGGAAGCCAAGGTTAAATTTTTAATTTTTTTTTTTTCATTTTGTTGCACTGTATAATTTAGGTACTCGGTACTATTTTCGCGATATGCCGTATGCTAGTTTTAGGAAGTCTCAGTCCGCTGCTCTTTGCACATCGAATGATGTCAGCTTCGAAGATTAATTCATCTGCTATTATTTGCTGATCTATACTTTTCCTCATCTAGTGAAAGCAGGAAAACCATCGGGAATCGTCTGTCCTGTTTCGAAGCCTTTTCTCGGGCACTTATTAGTTTCCTCATGTTTCAAAACATCACTATGGCCTGTAGACTTAGTACAAATTTAGGTTGTGCTGCACGACGGATTCGCTAAGATAGCATTAATAATAGGAGGGTTGCCTTTTATGTTTTGCGCCCAATAATGAAAACACAGTAAAATAATAAGGAGAATGTTTGAAAATGTTGTTTTTCAAAATTA
Source organism: Anastrepha obliqua (assembly GCF_027943255.1). Taxonomy (NCBI): domain Eukaryota; kingdom Metazoa; phylum Arthropoda; class Insecta; order Diptera; family Tephritidae; genus Anastrepha; species Anastrepha obliqua. The sequence goes on along the minus strand of NC_072893.1, from coordinate 92,900,837 downwards.
ACTCTTTGAAAGTCCTTACATGCACCTGTATTCGCTTAAACCAATTTCCAAAGCACTTTTGCCATTCAGAAAAGGGTACCTCCAGCGAGCTGTTTGAAGACTTTAACCGATTCTTCAGGGGTTCAAAAATATTGGCCTCGCGTTTTATTTTTGATATTTGGGTACAAAAACAAAATTATTACATGACAAATCAGGGCTGTAATGCAAGTGACCCATAAATACGATATTTTCAGTGCTCAAAATCTTTCTTATGTGAGCCGGTACGTGAGGGCTCGTCTTTCTGAATGATGATTCGTCTTTGGCTGCTGGTTTTCTTAATTCTTCGAAAACTTCCGACACACAAATGGTTATGTGCCAGTCAGAATTGACTGTTTTAACTTTTTCTTGTGGTAGATTTGGGGCATGAACAGCTTTTCCGAAAACATAGGCGACCAGTTGCTTCTTCCTCTAGGTCTAAGATTGTCACCTGTCACGATGTCATAGACCACTGCGGCTTAATTTCTTCAACATTTATTTCTTTACACTAATCGAGGAGTCATGTTTTCGGGCAATTGTGAAATTATGCGGTATCCAACGAGAACAAATCTTCTTGGCGACCAAATGTTCATGCTTTATTAATTGATGCACATCATCAATTTTTTATGGCACAACATCCCTCTTTGGACGCTCTTCACGAAATTCATTCTGCACGGAACGACGGCTACGTTGAAACTCGTTGTATCAGTGTTTAACAGTGGGCAAGTTTGTTTCTTCAAAGGCAAGTTGATCAATGCACTCCTGTCTCGATAATCCATGACGAACATCGTAATAAATCGTGGCACGAAAGTTTTCACGAGTTAATTCCATCTTCTGGGCTACAAATAAAGTTCGTAAGTGAAAAAGTTATATCTAAGTTTATGCTAAAAAATACCAAATTTTCCGATAAAAATATCGTATTTCAGCTCATCAGACGTACTGTAGCAAAGGCGAAAATATAAAAGACAGCTCTTGACTATGAATAAGTTCGTGCGGTTTTACAACAGATGGCGTAACTTGATTATTATTCCATCGATCCACATTTCCAAACATTCATTGGAGAGCTACTGTCGTAAGGCACAAACGTCAGTATAAGTTTTTTATTTGAAGCGTAAACAACAATATTTTTACCACACTTGAAAATGTCGAATTTCGTGCCAAATAATGTGTTTTTGCGGGGAATTCTTCTTCATTATTTTAATATGAAGAAAAAAGCAGCCGAAAGTCATCGTATCTTGGTGGAAGTTTATGGTGAGCATGCTCTAGCTGAGCGAACGTGCCAGAAGTGGTTTGCACGCTTTAAAAGTGGTGATTTTGGCTTGGAAGACGAAGAACGCGAGGGTGCGCCGCCAAAGTTCATGGATACCGAATTGGAGGAATTGCTCGATCAAGATCCGGCTCAAACGCAAGAAGAGGTTGCAAAAACTTTGGGAGTTGATCAATCAACCATTTCCAAACGTTTAAAAGCCATGGGAATGATCCGAAAGGTAGGCCATTGGGTGCCGTATGAATTGAAGCCAAGAGACGTTGAACGCCGTTTTATGGCATGCGAACAACTGCTTCAACGGCACAAAAGAAAGGGTTTTTGCATCGAATTGTGACTGGCGATGAAAAGTGGGTCCATTACGACAATCCAAAACGTCGGGCAACGTATGGATACCCTGGCCATGCTTCAACATCGACGTCGGCGCAGAATATTCATGGCCTGAAGGTTATGCTGTGTATCTGGTGGGACCAGCTGGGTGTTGTGTATTATGAGCTACTGAAACCGAATGAAACCATTACGGGGGATGTCTACCGACGACAATTGATGCGTTTGAGTCGAGCACTGCGAGAAAAACGGCCCCAATACGCCGATAGACACGACAAAGTTATTTTGCAACATGACAATGCTCGGCCACATGTTGCACAAGTGGTCAAAACATACTTAGAAACGCTCAAATGGGATGTCCTACCCCACCCGCCGTATAGTCCAGACCTTGCGTCATCCGATTACTATCTCTTCCGATCGATGCAACATGGCCTGGCTGACCAGCACTTCCGTAATTACGATGAAGTCAAAAAATGGATCGATTCGTGGATTGCGGCAAAACCGACCGAATTTTTCACAAAGGGAATCCGTGAATTGCCAGAAAGATGGGAAAAAGTAGTAGCAAGCGATGGACAATACTTTGAATATTAAATTTGTAACCATTTTACGTCAATAAAGTTTCAAATTTCGAAAAAAAAACCGCACGAACTTATTCATAGTTCATATTCATATTATTTTTCTCAAGCTAGCTCCGGCCTACAACTTTTACACGTTCGTATCTTTAAATCGCAGACAGTCTACCATAAGTTATGTTTTGTTCTACTGCGCACTCAATTTCTTTCTCAAGGGTTCCAGCCCCAAATAATACTTAAACTGAGTGCAATCTTGCGGTTGAGGTTAAACGCTTAAGACTTTTGCTCAACATGAAAAGGATTAGCATGAAGAGTACGTTTGTTTCTTGTTTTCAGGTGGCATACAGAGTATTTTTCTACAGATATTTTGAATAATCTAAAGTAATACAAACAAATTGGGTCTTCCCCAAGTAGAGGACTCATGCTTTGTTGGGTCGATCATCGTATGGGGTTCGCTCGCCTCTCAGTACTTATACGTTACTTTCATATATGATACATTCATATATGTAAAGAAGGTGTAGCCCTGTGCTGAAAGAACATACATTTCATTTATTTTAGTCAATAAAGCCAATGAATTTTATGCAAATTAAACGGTTGGTGCTTAGAACATTCATATATTCATGGAAATTCACTTATAGTGGAAAAAAAATATGTGGTGAGTGGCAACATGATTGGAATGAATACATATAGGAATATCGTTACAGATATGCATATGTGCATGTGGATGTGTACTAATGGGTGTAGGCCCAGAAAATATTTCAGAAATCATTTTCGTATTGTGATTCCACCGGAAATAAACTAAAAGCTAAACAGGTGCGGTGCTATTAAAAAAGATGCTGAAGAAATTCCAGATTAGTATGAAGCAGCGTATACATTTTCTCGAAATAATTATAATAATATGTTTTAATTATAGTCAAAATATACACCCATACTCATATACACATATATTTTTAAATTAATTTTGAATCGATTAAAGGTGCATACCTTCGGCTGCCAGAGATTTCGTGCGATAATTAGGTATTTCCGTTGGCTTATAACTACACAAAAGCACTCATTCACACATACACGCGCGCATACACCAACATCAGGGTTGCTTTATGCCCACATGCACTCATTTAACTCGGTAGGAAGTCTCGCTTAATGCCCCATACAGCCGCCGTAGCTGCTGGCTTTGACCTTTTAGTGCGTGGCTACAGGCTTTTTGGCAATTAATGAATTTGAAAGAAATATTTAATAATCGCTTTGCTATTTGATGAATTATTATAGCAATTTTTCTGAATTATTGCATTAAAAATAGATTTCCATCTGGGGATTTTTTTCTACCATTTATTTTTTCAATTTTCGATTAACATGTCATTCAAATACGTCTGCGTGAAAGTATTGAAAAAAATTAATTTTTACTAATTTACAAGTACATAGTCGTGGTATGTGTGTGTGAAAATCTGAGCTTTAGAACGCACCGCATCATTGGCAATTTAAATATGTAATTTTAGCCATTAAACATATGCTTTCCAAATATCTCAACAATTATGTTCACTGAGCCGCGGCTTCAAATAGCAGCATAAGTCGCTAAAGCGCAATATACGAGTATACTTATGCATACATACATATAAGTGTTTACATGTGAGTGTGTGAAAATGATATTGTATGTATTTGGTATGTTATTTTAGCTATACCTACATCAGATTTCTACACATGATTTTTCCATTATTTACGCGCTTTGCTGCGTCGGGGTGCTTAGGCAATGCGCTTAATTATCGTTTTAATGTGCGTGTTGAATTGTGATGGCGGCAAGCAGTTAAAACAACAACAGTAACAACAAAAATAAATATAAAAAAATAAGCAAAGCGCAACTGAGACCAACAATAGTTTAAAAAATAACCATAATATTAAAATTGTTATTGGTAATTGCGATATACACTTCGATGTGTGTATGTATGTGTGCACCAACATTAGTAGTAACATAATTCGCATTTGGTATTCATTTTACACAGTTCATTGGCCAATCATAACCATCAAAAGCAACAACAATTGTACGTTTTTTGCTTTTCGCATTTTTCATATATCCCTACATACAAACACGTATGGTTTTTTTTGTGATAAATGCTTTTTTTTACCTGAGTTTTTATTTTACTTGATACTTATACAAAGCGTAAAGTTTCTATATTAATGTTTTCAATTAAATGTTTCCATTCTGCTTAAAGTTGTATTTTTTTTTTTATTTTTTATTTTTTGTTGGCATGAAAGTCAATGTTTTTCAATGGTAAATTATTATGAAGTAAGCGTATTTGATTTATGATTATTTGTGTCTGCATTTCAGCTATATTAGGCGTTTTCGAATCACCACTTCTCTACTCGCTACGCTTGGGCTCTGCTCGCTTGACGAAGAATTTGCAAGTGAAAGCAATAATAAAGTTATAGAGCAAGATTTCCCACTAGCGAGTCTGGATATACATAGCTCGGATATACATAGCTCACGATTATCAACTCTATTTTCTGATATTAGACAAGTTTCATTAGGCCGCGTTCATACAGGAAATATTAGTCGCTTCAAATTTTTGAATTCTTGCCCGTCGTGTACACAAACTTTGCGTGCGATATAAGAAACATTGGCTGTCAGGGCCTTCGGCTCACAGATGCAGATACCATAAAAGCAAGATATTTTAACTAAGTCCTATACGTAAAAAAGGAAAGAATGAAACGTTTACTTAGCTGGATTTGTTTTGTCTGGCATGAAAGTAATCACAAAATGTGTAAATACATAAAGCATAGTACTAACTTCGCGTTTCACGTGAAATGGCTTTCAGAATCCATACATATTGCATTGCCGTGAAATATGCGTGAAATTTCGTATGCATCCCACAGCAAAGTAGTACTCAGTTCACGCCGTTGAAACACTGCGCAACATACCAGCAAATATTTTTCACACCTATTTAAAATGCCATTTAAAATTGAGCGAAAACTGGCAGTTCGTCGAAAACTGACGTTTTCGCAAGGAGTGCAAGTAAATCTTCTTTATGTACAGGGTGCGCCATCTCGAGCTTATGTATGGAAATATTGAATAACTTTAGCAACTAGCAAAATTGAATGTTTGTTGGTGTTTTTTTATTTAATTTTGTCCTTTACAATCTGTTTCAACTGCACTTAGAACACAACATCCAACAAATGACCACCTTTACGAGCCACACAATATTGTGCTCTTTTTTTCGAATTTTCCATTACTTTTGCTAGCATTTCGGGTGATATTGCCTCTATTTCAGATCTAATGTTGGTCCTGAGCGCTTCCAATGTAGTGGGCTTGTTGGCGTATACTCTACTTTTTAAATAGCCCCACAAAAAAAAATCCGGCGGCGTCAAATCCGGCGATCTTGGAGGCCACTCAACATCGCCACCTGTCAACATCAACCGGCCAGGGAACTTCAGCTTCAAAAAGTTCATCGTTTTGATCGCCGAGTGGCATGGAGCGCAGTCTTGTTGAAACCAGAAGTTCAATAAATTTTGTTTGCGCATTTCTGGAATCACAAATGGTCCGATGATGGTTTTAGCGCTAACGTCGGCCCAAACAGTGACTTTCTGGTCATGCAGTGGCTTCTCGTGGATAATGTGAGGATTGTCTGTGCCCCAGAATCGACAATTTTGTTTGTTGACTCCGCCAGAGAGATGGAAATGGGCCTCGTCCGTGAACAAAATTTCGACGGTATGCACGTTGAGCAAGCACAATTGAACGACCATTTTCCAAATACATGGTCACACTTTCCGCGCGTTCTTTAGGTGTAAAGGTATTCATCGTTAAAATTGTACTGAATTGACGCTTCCAAATTATTTTTTCTCAAGTCCTTCTGACAATGGATAGCAAAGTTATTCAATATTTCCATACCGTAGCTCGAGATGGCGCACCCTGTATATTTTTTTTGGTCAATACGTATGTGTATGTTAATTTGTTTAAAATCATATTTCTTACCAAAATTTGCCAATTTTTTCTGGGGATATGCTCATAAATTTGACGTTTCTCATCTTATGCGACAATTAATGTTGTTAGCAATATTTCACGGTAAGCGAACTGCATGTTGCTGCCGAAATTTCACGGTTGCGATGTCGGTACTAGCCTATCTCAAATAAAGATGTCGCTCTTGCTAACGAACTGAAATAGTATCTGCTTCGCAGGCATTTCGCATTTAGCTGCAAATAAATAAAAATGTGCAAACAGAAAGAAAAATGCTGTTGTTTCCTATTAATGCCAAAAACTTATAATTTTTATTATTATTATTATTTTTCATACATATTTATATGTTTGTATTGGTAGAATTTAAGCAAAAAAACTGTAGAAAGATTGCAGAAAATATGCAGTATTGCAGTTGGTTCCAGCATAAAAGTTCTCTAAACTTCCTATGAGGGTATTTATAATAAAAATATTCTTTTTTATTAGTAATTTAAATAAATCTGTGACGAAATAAATATTTTATTTGGCTACCTTATATAAATACATATTTGCATATCGTAAAGACTCAAAACAATTTGCCATTTTTATAAATTAGCGGATGTCGATATGAAATCTTCACAAGCAGAAAACAAAAGCTAGAAAATAAAGCTAGATAAAATTGGTAATATTTAAAAAAAGTAACAGTGCATACATACAAACGCTCCGGCTTTGAAAGTATTCGATGCGGTACCAGCTGGTGGTAGCAGAGGAAGAGAAAGGCCTCCTCTGCGTTGGAAAGATCAGGTGGAGAAGAACTTGGCTTCACTTGGTGTGTCCAATTGGCGCCGTTTAGCACAAGAAAGAAAAGACTAGCGCGTTGTTATAATCGGCCAAAATCGCGTAAGCGGTTATCGCGCCAATTAAGAAGAAGAAGAACAATGCATACTATACATTCATCCCTCTTTTATCCGTATAATTCTTGTATATGTGTATGCATTTATGTACTTAAATATGTGTGTATGTATAATACCATGTGTTTGTCCTTCCCAACCCATCATAACCATCAGTAGATGCTTCTTGCAAAGACTTAATTTTATTCAACACAGGTAATTGGCGACCGTTATTTCTACAATTTTCTGCTAATTTGTCTGTACTTTATGCTCCGGGATACCACTCTTCATACACAAACAATTAAATCAAATTCCTTCAATCGATGCAATTCAATGGTGGGAACGGCTTACGAGCTCAAATGCCATATTTGCGAGCGATGAAATTAATTAAGTCAATTTCTTTTTAATTTCTATGAAATTAAACCACACACACACACAATAAAAGCATAAGAAATATGCCATAGCAAATGAAATTACCCGGCAGGGAAAATCTGCACTAGTGGATCAAATATCTGCTCGTCAAAAGGATGTAATCTTCTAGTGACTTGATTCTTAATAGTTTAAAAGCTCCTGACAAAAGAATACTACTGAGTTAGAGAATTGCGGAATCGATAAATAGAGGAGTTATGTGAGTTTTTTTTATTAATATTCAAAATATTTAAAATTTGGCAAATTTTCATCAAAATTTCAAACTTTTACTCAGAACTTTTAGAAACATTTTGGGTATGCAAAGTTCAGGCTTAAAGTAGATCAAAAATACCACTAATTTTTGAGCATTTGTTTTGGATGTTATCTTGTGCAGTTTCCGCCAACTCCACATGTTTTTTTAATTGGAAGAAAACATTCAACACCGTCAGCAAAAAAATTTTTTTAAAATCAACTCCAGTATTGAACCACTTGAAACTTGCTCTTTATTATAACAAAAATTTAATGATCTATAAAACTGTGTACCCGAAAATGTCCTCAAAATTCTGAGTAAAAAGTTTGAAAATTTGCCGAATTTTTACAAATTTTAAACAAAGCTCGAAGCTTTGATTTACTCGTATATGGTTCTTGTTGTAGTATGAAGGATATTTTTATAAAAAACTATTTTAAATAAATATTCAAAACTTGCGAATATGTGGCACTTTCTTTCGACACAGACTGCATAAACTTACATAACGTAAATTAATTTTGTACATTGCTTGATAGCCAAAAATATGCAATGACATATACTCGTATGTACATATGTATAATTTGTACATTTCATTTTTTTTTGTGCATTTTCATATTTCTTTAACAAATTTTTCTTTTTACCTTTTTTCTTCCGATCCAATACAATCTTCGCTGTTTATCAATTAATTATTCTGTATGTTTTTATATTTGATGTTGTCGTTGTCCGTCGATGACAATTGCAAATTAATTGTTAAGCCATTTTCGGCACAATCTTAGCCGTTACTGCGGAGGTGATTGTTGTATGTAGTTGCTCTTGCTGTTGCTAACACTACCTCAGTTTGCTCTCAACTTACTGCCGTTTGTTGCCGATGGTTTTATATTTTTCGTTTACAAGTGTCGCTTTGTGTGAATCGTTGTTTCCTTTGCCTTACAATTTCTCACTCTTTGACTTTTCTCCATACTACTGCATAGGTTTGTTTTGTTTTTTTTTTCTCGAAAGTGTGTAACATCACTCAGCACCACTGTCTGTGTTGTTTACTAACTGCAGCAACATTGCTACTACTGTTGTTGCGGCAGCACACAACCATACACACATACACTCATACCCTCATACACACATCCATATATAATTTTCTGCTTACTTTTCCTTACACTGAGCGGATTTTTTTTAATCTTTTTCTTCTGCTTTTTGCTCACTCGATCGTTTGGCGAATTAAAGACAAATTTGTTATTTAAGCGTTTTTTCTCAGGACCATTTATTTTGTTGCACTTACCAAAGTTTGTTGTTGTGTCTTTCTCTTTTTGCTTTTCTATACCCATTTATAGGCAACCTTCCACGAGGAAAAGTAGAAGAAAAAAACAGTTAATTGTAGTTGTTGTCATTGCTGGTACTGCTTATTAGAAACTACATACACACACACATACATACATGGCTTTACTGCGGCAGCCGAGGCAAATCGTCAGTAGTCAGTGCACGTCGTTAACCCGACAAACAGACTGACTTGCAGACAGAGCAACATTCAATCGGACGGACAATTGGTTAGCCAACCGAGCAGTGAACAGGTCTTTTAGGGCTTTTTTAATTGACCAGCAAACAAGCCACAAGAAAAACAACATAACAAAAACAACAAATGGGCTCGCAAGTAGCTTTGATTGCAACAGACGGACAGACGGTTTATTGTACTTGTGCGACTAACAGTTAGTTTCTTGTGCTTATTCGATTCTTTTTTTTTTTCTTTTAAAATTTGAGCATTTATTTAATTAACTCTAATATAAGGTTTAATTGATAATTTAGTTAGTTGTCTTAATTACTGGCGTAGCTTGTTTATTAGTTTTTAGGTTGAGTTGTTGTTGTTGCTGTTGCTGTCTTTGGAGTGCTGTAAATATTTTGTAAACTGCTAGTTGCCTTTTATGAATTACGAGTAGGTACGAAAAAGGCAGGGAATTAAAAGAAAACATAAAAATTAACTAAGATGAAATTAAATTAAATTAAATGGTATGAAATAAAGTAAAATAAATAAAAATAAAAAAATTAAATTATATCTAATAAAACTGTTTTATTTATTTATTAAAAACTTCCTATGTAGTCGAATTTAGAGCGATAGCATCGCAGGCCTTCGCTCTTCTTATGTTATAGAGGATAGAAAATAAATGCTTACAAGTATATGTATTTATGAGTGTATATATGGTAAAATTTATGTATGTGTACTTATATATACCATATGTTCATATTATATATTCACATGTGTGTGTTCTTAAATCTTCTTAAAGTTTTATTCTAAATGAGATGATATAATTTTGTTCGTTTTGTTCGCATTTTTGTAACGTTTTACGTATCTACTGTATCAACGAGGCGGGGAGGGCGGGGGTTGGAAATTTTTGAATATTAGTTTTCTTAGATAACCGAAATGTCCACATTGAATTAAAATTTGTTTTATAGTAGAGGTAATACGAACGGATTGATTGGGGCAATGAGTTAGTATTTTTGTATGACATAGCCTTAGGCGCTCAAATTTGATTATGTCTTGCCTCGTATTTGCTGTTATGAATTTCTTTGGAAATGATTTTTGTATGCTCACATGTTGGTACCAAGCTGATGAATGTATGGTGCAATGCCTTTTTTATGTGTTCAAGCAAGTCGCTGTAATTAAAATTCTGCGAAGAAATTAATATCTAATAAACTAAAAAATGTGTGATATATATGATAAAAAAAGAAAATTAATATAATGTAACATAAAGTATGATGAAGTAAAATAAAATTTAATTAAACAAAATCAAATCAAATTAAATGAAATAAGATAAAATAAAATAAAAGTTAATACAAAAGTTAATGTAAATCAAATATAACAGAATAAAAAATCGATGATTAATAAAATAAAAAGCTATAATATACGATAATAAGATTTGATGAAAAAAATAAAATAACGTGAAATGAAATTGAAATAAATTGTGAAAATTATTATTTATATTATATTTATATTATATATATATATATTATAGAAGTAATGTTATTTCAAAATAAAATAAAATATAATAAAAAAATTTAATCGACTTAAATATAATAAAACAACAATTACATTTAATAAAATAAAAAAATATAATATAATAAAATAGGAGAATAGGTGGAATAAAAAAATAGAAGAAAATTAAATTAAATTAAATATGATATCTGTCCATAAGTTCGTGCGTATTTTACCCATCATTTCACTTTTCTACGATTTTTGCATACAAAAAATTATGGGCGGAATATAACGGGACTATTTATATTTTCTTTGATATATTGTGCATTCAACAAGTGATTTTAATCGCGGATAGAAGCACGTGTTGTTACAAAAAAAATGGAATCTTCGAACGCATATAAGAGGCATATTTTGTATTTTCTTTATAAAAGTGGTAAAAATGCAACAACTGCTGCTGCAGAAATAAACACTGTTCACGGAGAGGATACCGTGAGTGTAAGAACTGCGCAAAAGTGGTTTTCAAAATTCTGAAGTGGTAACTGCGACGTGGAGGATGCCCCTGGTCGTCCTGAAGTCTCTAACTCCGACGCCTTGCTCGAACTCGTGGAAGCTGAGCCAAATTTGACAGTCGATATGATAGCTCAGAGGTTAAGTTCATCGCGTGGAACAGTTCACAGGCACCTGGTTCAGTTGGGAAAGGTTTCAAAGCTGGGAAAATGGGTTCCGCATAGACTTTCCGTCTCCAAACTTTAGCAGAGAGTGAATGAGTGTTCTCAGCTGCTGCAACGGCTTGAAAATGAAAGTTTTTTTAACCGTATCGTTACTGGTGATGAAAAATGGGTCCTTTACAATAATCCTGTTCACAAACGCCAATGGTTAGATAAAGATGAAACACCAGAACCGACCCCTAGAGATGGCCTTCACCCCAAGAAGATTTTCCTGTCTATTTGGTGGGATATGGCCGGTATTGAACTTCTGGAACCAAACCAGACGAAAACTACTGATTATTATTCCCATCAGCTATCAAACCTGAATGAGGCAATTAAAAAAAATCGACCGTCTTTAGTGAATAGACGCAAAGTGTTGTTTCACCACGACAGCTCAAGACCTCATACCGCAAAAAAAAAATTAGGCAAGCTGAACGAGCTCGGATGGGAGCTAATGCCGCATCCACCATACTCTCCGGATATTGCAACTTGTGATTATCAACTTTTCCGCGGACTTCAATCCCATATGAGTAACAAGAACTACTCCTCAAAAGAAGCTATAAAAAAGGATATCGAAGCGTATTTTGGCTCCAAGGACAAACAATTTTTTGAGCAGGGAATTAAAAATTTGCCTAAACGTTGGGAAGACATTGTAAATAATGGAGAAAAATATATTATTGATTAATAAATACTTTAAACACCTCTTTTATTAATTTTAAAACCACCTTTAAAAAACGCACGAACTTATGGACTGACCTGATATTATAATATTAAATGAAATGTAATTAAATTAAATGTAATAAAACAAAGTTAGATAAAAACGGCGTATTATAATAAAAACATTGGATGAAATAAAATATAATATAACAAAATAAAATGTAAAGTCAAATAAGTTACAAATCAAATGAAATAAAATAATATGAAAAAAATAATAATAATAAATGAAATTATTAGCAGTGTAATAAAACAAAATAAAATAAAATAAATTAAAATTAAATTAAATTAAACAAAACGAAATAAAAAAAATTAAAATTAAATTAAATTAAATTAAATAAAACGAAATAAAAACAATTGGAAAATTAAAAAAAAAAACTAGTGCAACTAGTTAATAATTTTTGTCTTCAAATGTTATCGATTTTAGATTTTTTTACAGATTTCGGTTGAGGTAGGCGAGAAACCCGGAATCATAGATAATAATAATGAAGCAGTTACTTACTGCTACGTAAGTTCTGTATTCTATCATATTTGAATTAAATTAGTTACGAGTTTTAATTTCGGTATCGCCCACGGGGACTAATCGACATTATTATGAAGATCGAAATTTTTAAGGCCCCGCTCAGGCAGTTACTTGCGTATGACAACTCATCATTCCATGTCTACCTCGAAAGTCAACTAATATGAAGTATATTGCGAGGTTGGGAATCATAAAAGACGGTGTTTCCCAATAGGCTGAATAACATGAAACTTAAAAGTTATTTCGATTTGGAGGCACAAAACGCAAGTATTGCAAAAAAGTTCATAAACTCGAATGCGCTAAGCGGAGTCCTGAATGAATACGCCCTTTGGGTGGTGCATATAACAAGTTTTCATTCAAAGAGCATACGCCGCACACTAAAATAAATATAAAATACACAAAAGCTCTCAACAGATACTCTTCGAATGTCGCGCGAATTACTGGGTCACTTCCGTTTGCAATTTAAATAAGTAAAAATAGAATAATAAAAATACCACAATACAACTAAAAAATCAGTATAGTTTTAAAAACGCAACAGATGCAACGGATTTATTGCGTGCAACGCCAAACTTCATCACTAATCACCATTACTATATACCTACGTATGCATGTGAGCAGCTACTGAACTCCATTAAAATTGAGCTGCAAAAACAAAAACACCTCATTACATTAGGAGCATCTTTAAAAACAACATATCAACTATATTTAAACAACTTCTCGCACAGTTGAGAGTGTGTGTTTGTATGTGTGCAAAAGAATGTGATTGCCTCTGAATGGGCGAGCGTGCAAATTACAGTGCTAGCAAGTGAAGCGGCAGACCAACCACTTCTCAACTGGCAATGCCAATGTCGGTGGCAATGATGTGCTGATGATGCTGCTGCTGCTGCGGGTAAGCTAATCTGGCTACTGTCATTTACGAAAATAAAAAGTTGAAACAGGAGCAAATAAAAAACTTAAATGCTGTGATATTTTACTGCAACAGCTGTGCTTCTTTTGTAGCTACCTGACGGTGTGCAGTTGCCACTGCATGTTGCACTTTGCTACTCAAACGCGTCAGTCGGACGGCAGTCATTTAGCCAGTCAGTCAGTCATTGGATGCTGAGTGCCCATTAAAATTACAGCAGCACCACTGGTAAATGTGGATATGTCATGCATATACATGCATGCATACATATATACATACATTTACCATAGATATAAAAAGTAGGGGCTACATTGGTATCGTATCACAGTGGCCGCCACAATCGTGATCAGGCCTCAATGACCTGTTACTAGTTGAAGCAAATCTCTCTTCCGACACTACACTGCATGCTTGCTACCTGACTGGTTGACTGGCTAACTGACTGGCTGACTGCCTGTCCATCTGTCAACCACTTTTAACTGCTTTGTAAACCTACTATTTGCCACATTTTGTTGCTGATGCTGTTAGACTATTTTCCTGCTCGTCTGTTTCTGTTTTGTTCTGACTGAATGGTGTTTATGTGTTCGCCGGAATTAGCCTGGCTGCAGCTACAATTTCCGCCAGTCTCAGTGCACTTGTCAGTGGATTTGACAAATACGCAATTAGAATGCGGAACTGGAGCAGAATTCTTGGATGCCTGGGATTTGCGCTAGAAGCGTTAAAGCGTGGGTATGTCGAAGAAATTACTCAAGAACGAAGATCATCCATTTTTGGTTGGATTCATAGTTTTAAATTTAGAGCATTTTTCTAAGCACAAACATGAAACGTTGGTAATCGTTAGTAGAAGGGTAGCATTTACCTTAGAGGGGCTTGGTGTTTGTCATTCTGCCTACAAATCCTCGAACGCATTCGGGGCAATACAATAACTGATTCAAAAATACTAAAAATATACACTTTTCGTGAATTTTAGATATTTGCACATGCATGCATACATACATATATGTACATATATGCACGAGTGTAGAATATATTCTCAACACTGAGTAAGCCCTAAAAACACAACAGAACACAATATAAAGCATAAATTTAAAGTTACTTGCTCTAAATTTCCAATGACGCAATAAACACCAACAAAATTACTGTGCTGGACAATAACACAAATAAACAGAGTGATCTTTAAAACTAACTACTTACCAGGTACATACCTATGAAGTCAGACTTCCAGCTATTATTAGTCCATAGATGTCGCTAGGAGTATTTTTAAACCTTCCCAAATATCTTGTTTTTTTCGTCTGTCATCTGTAAACAATATTCAGTTCATTGTTTGTTACGTTTCATACAAGAATGTCGCTCTTAAAAATGTCGAATTTCGTGCCTTCAAACTACGATCGTTTGGTCCGCACGGCCACAAGGCAAAAACAACGTTCACATCAAATCGCTTCGGCCGCAAGGCAATGCTGTGTGTTTTCTGGGATAAGCGTGGTATGATTTGGTACGAGCTATTAAAACCAGGTAAAACAGCTGGCGATGCACGCTACCAACGACAATTGGCCGATTTGAACAGCGCTATACACTGAAAACGCCCAGAATATGCCGATCGGCATCACAAAGTAATTTTTCTTTATGACAATGCATCGCCACATCGAACAAGAGCGACCCGGGAATTAGTGGAGACGTACGATTGGAAACCGCTGGTGCATGGGGCTTACTCACCAGACTTGGCGCCTTCCGATTATCAGTTGTTTGCATCGATGGGCCACGCACTTTCCGAGCACCGCTTCAATTCTCACGAAGTAGCCAAAAAATGGCTCAATGATTGGTTTGCGGTCAAAGACGGCCAATTTTTTTGGCGTGGCATCCACAAATTGCCTGAGAGATGGGAAAAATGTGTCGCTAGCGATGGCTTTTATTTTGAAGATTAAATTTGTAATCATTTTTTGTTAATAAACGTTTGAAATTGAAAAAAACATTGTCATTTCATAGGTATACACCTATAAAAAGCGAACTCCAGTGAGCGATTGGTCAGAGACCTATACGCGTATATCTCTCATGAAAACGATAATCCATTCCATGATACTCATACGTGTATGTACAATTTTTCCATGAAAACTTTTCCAAAAGCGCGTCCAAAACAACCCAGACCTATAAAACGTATGCGAGAACAGTGACCCTGTAGTTTTAGGCACGCAAGTGGCATTGCAGCAAGAATTTACTATTTATTCTGTATACCCAAACTCCACATTTTGTCATCCCGTTCATGTATGTATGTGTGTATGTACATATTTATGTAACATAAGTATGGCTGAACCAAAAATAGTGTGCCTTAAAAATCGCTCCCAGAATTTAAGCCTGCCCTGAAGATAAATATCGAAAGGAAGTTGAAAAGCAAATTGGAAAGAATTGTTGAAAGGCGAATAAAAAATCCGGCCAGCATAATGGCCCAGCCAAGCGTTGGATGACAAAATCTCAACCACTTACATATGTATGTATGTACATATGTTTCACATAAAAAACTTCGTATCAATCAAAAAAATCATGAACTAAAAAAGAAAAACAAAAGTGAACTGAACACAGGCTACGACATAAAAACGGCGTCACATGTGTCGCTTATTTTGTACATTCATTTTTGTTTTTGTGCATGTCTAAAACGTAAACACAGATACATATGAATTTTTATATGCTTACCGAATATTGTATGGCCCTAACCATTCGGCGGTTTTTACATCAGTGCACAGGAGTGTACTAGGGTATATGACTTTACACACATAAATCTATATAACGGCATAGGTTTCGAAATTTGTACGTCAAAATGTCAAGAGTGATGCGACGATTTTTTATATCTGTCAGTTTTTCTATCTGTTTAAGAGGTAACTTGTGTAGAATTAGGAAAATGATTTGGCCTGCATATAACGGTATTTTCCAAAAAGGCCAAGAAATTATTTTCGGTAACTATGTAGTGAATAATACTCGCTCAAAATGGCTGCGCCTACGAAGCTTGGTGCGCCCATCACATTTTGAAATCGTCTAATGGAAATGCAATGCTTGTAAAGCTCTTATAAAGTAAAAGTCTTTCAGCTTTGAAAAATATTTCGTGTCAAAATTACAAAACTGAAAACATGCGCTGGGTACATAAAGTTCGGTTGCGTCCATGCTTAAACACTTCTTTACTTACTTTGCGTAATTTTGTTTTTGTAATTTTATACTATCCTTATGCCATTATTGTCGTTCAGAGATTTTTGCCTTGAAATTGAATCTGTTGACCTAAAAACGTTCAGCAAGCTTAGACTTCAAAATAGCAAAAGTTGATGGCGTTTGGTGTGTGTTTGGAAAAATTATAATTATAAAGCGCAATATATTTATTTTCAGAATTTACTTAAATTCAAAAAAAAAAAAAACAATTAGAGACCTACATATCTGCTAATAGAAAAGTTTAAATGGCACAATGAGGGTCAGTAAAATTTGGGAGTGTCTTGTCCAAATTTTGCATGTGTTCATTGTCTGTTATTTTTTGTAAATTATTATAATATTTTGGTTTATTACTAAAAAAAAACAAAAAAAAAACTGATGTAATCGCAGCTATAAAAACGTTAAAAAAATTTCCAAAATTATGTGGCAAGAATTTTTTTTTGCATTCTGCCTACATAAAAATATAATTCACAGAAGACCTTTTACGGATATTGGAATTCATTTAAAAAGTGACATTGATTTAAGTATTAAAAGTACAATATTTCTCCTGCGAAATATTCTTTCTAGTAAACAAATTTTACTTATATTAGATAAGCTCGATCGACTTTGGTAATTTTACGGGCACGGCATAAACGAAACGATCTAGGGTATATCCTTGCGGCAAATATTGTCCAAGCCATTCGAGAGATAGAACCAGAAACCGTCCACAAGCTCTTGGAAAATTCAATAGGCAGGATAGACAATCGTGATCGGATATTTACTCTTTCCGATAAAGTAAAATTCAGTGAAAAGTATTTAGGGCATTCTTGAAAAGTAATCAGCTGAGACCAACAGCACGTGTGTGTCTTTATGTATGTGGATTATTGCCTATTATAACTATAAAATAATTCCTACTTTTAAGAATTATTTAATTATATCTTATTAAATTTTATTACTTGTTTGGCTCTACTAAAAAGTTCCCACTTTTAGCATCACGTCTCATCTAATGGTTTTTCTTCTTCTTCTTCTTCTCTACCACAGATGCATGTGTCCTGGCGGCTACACCGGCAAGAATTGCGAGTCGAAATACATTCCATGTTCGCCATCACCTTGTCAGAATGGAGGCACATGTCGTATATCGAGTGGCCTAATGTACGAGTGCAAATGCCCACTTGGTAAGTGCCTTTTAAATTTACTAACAAATGAATATATATGCTTTTATTACGCGTTTCCCTTCGCCCCCTTGTCACATTACAAACGCATAAACTGTTTTCTTTATAATTTCCACAATGAAGTTAATGTCATTGCATTAAATTGAGCCATGCAACAAGCGAACGCGGGGCATTCAGCAGCACGGCGGCTCACCTAAGTGGCATTGCGCATCGAGTTGCGCAATTTCATGCGACTAATTGCCGCTAATCTCCGCCTTAAAAGTATCACTGCCAAGCAAAACGACAAAAACTAAATATTTATTTGTAGTTGGTTGTTTAACCAGAAAAGCCAAAGCTGACGCGTAGCAGGCAAATTGCCGACACCGACTTAAGTCAAGTCATCCGATAGCAGCGGTGGTGTTGGTTGCTTGCTACCTTCTCCGACTATCCACAAATGATTAGCTGAATCGCTTAGTGCGTTCTATTCGCACTACGTTGCTTTTTTCCTTTCCCGCTTCACCTCTTTTTATGCGTGTTTTAATTGAGATAACGCTGAGCAGGCGGAATGGTTCATCAGCGCGCCACCAACAAACTGCTTCAGTTACCGTGTACTTCTTGTGCAACGACTTCAACTCTCCCCAGTGACCGCCTTGCTGCAGTCGCTTAAGTGCAAGCGGTTGTAGTTGTACTAGGCAATCAAAACAATATGCACCTGGCCGCCAAGTTACTTGCTGGCGGTGCAAATCGTCAAGTCATCGCAACTTTTGCTAAATAGAATTTGCTGCGGGGAAACCAGTTTTTAAATATTTTCTTTTGTTTATTTTTTGTAAGTAAAATTCCATAGAATTACATTCTTGGCTAATATTTAGCGAATGAGTGACGAGTCAAGGAGTTGACGGCATCGTTTAAGTAAATGGTGGAAATGTTGTTAGATAATTCCACCTATGTAAGGCTGGATATTTTGAAACCGATGTGTGAAGCCTTAAGCGTATCAAATAGTGGAAGCGAATGTATAAAGCGAAGTGTTGTATAACTATTTTTAATGCTATACTTAGTCCATGCAACTATTTTTTATATCTAGTTAAAGTATGGCGTTTTAGTACTCGGACTTTACCATAATATTATATTTTTTTCCTCTTATGATTTAGCCTCTGAATAAAAGGAAATTCAATACTATTTTTATTCTACTCGACAAAAATTTAACACAATTTCTTACAGTTGAGCGATTCCATATGAAATGATCCAAGTGCAAGGTGACACAAAATTAGTCAACCAATTTTGTTTTTGAATAAATTTTTTAATATAAATAAAAAAATGATTTTGAGTAATGGAAATCTTTATTTTGACCTTTACGCACTCTATTGCTGTTGTCTGTTAGTATACTTCAGCTGTATAGTGCGCAAGTTTCAAATATGATTGAGGTACGACGCCATTTGCAAAAATTATAAATTTTCCGATCGAGTGACTAATTTTGCGCCAACTTGTATTTTGAACATGGGCTTAAATTTTTCTGAAAATTGGTTCATTTGTAGGTTTAAGTGTAATAAGAAGTAACCTAAGAAATTAAAAAAAAAATTTAATACTTTTGAGGCATGGTGGCATGGTGTTGTTTAAAGTTCAGTTTTTTTGAAATTTTTTGAAATTTTAAATTTTCTTTTAGAATAAAATATACTTGAGCCACCTTCACATGAAATCACTGAGTGTTTTTTATTTTATTTCTGAAATCATTCTAAAACTTAAGCTACATTGCATATCGAGTCTGGATGTTATCACTGCACCTGAATTTGTCACATAATGGGTGGTCCCTAATATCTAATGGGGTTTTGTTTTCTGTGCTACACCTTAGCTTGCTGAAATGTGACCTATCATATTTTATAACTGCCTGAATATATTGCATTTGATCTATTTTGACTCTACCGAAATAAATATATAAGAAAAGTAAGAAGAGTAGGCATATTTTCTTTTTTTGGTTTTTTACCATCTGACGTTTTGCCGGGCAATCATACAGGTATACCTTGTCGATTGCTGAGAGGGCAGAAAATTTAAAATTTTTACAAATCTTTAGTGCAAAATTTAAACAACAGATATCGAGCTCTTTAAAATATCGAGCTATTTCAGAAAAGAAGATGAAATATAAGGAGGGCAAATAGGGCGCAGCATTTAAGCGTAGAAAGGAAGGATTCTACGTGCATCAGGCTGATTACTATTCCCAACGAATCCCAAACAACTGAGTTGGGATGGGCTCGTAATTGTACAGACGAAATTTTAGCGATTAATGTGCTTCCTATTCCCAAGTGAATAAGAAAAAGAAATTTTCCTGTATTGCCTATACTCTGACAAAGCGTTCAAATATGCAGTATGATCTGAACCTACGTAAGATTTTGATTTTCTGTAGGATTATAAGCAATTTTTTAGTTTTTATTTAGTTAGCAATCGACTATTCTGAACTACAGTGGAAAACGATATATAATTTTGTACAGTTTATTATAATTTATTTTACATCATAAACTCACTCATCAGATTCTGAACACAGCAGTGACATAGAAACCATAAAGGTAGCACAGCTATGAGTAAAAGCTTGTGAATTTATTTCTTTTCTTGTTATTTAACCGCCGTATATAAATTGGAATAATAGGCGCAATCTGGAATGGGATAAGACAGAGAAACACTGGCGCAAGTGTTAGTGCAAGTAGTAAAGGTTTCGAGAAATTAGAGAGCTATGGATATGAAATTCAAGCGAGGATCAAGGATACTTCGACCACGCTTTGCTAGCAAAAATCTGTGTTTAACTTTTTTAAGTACATATATAGGGTTTTTCAGTAAGAGCGCTTCAACTTTTGAACTTTTTTGAATAAAACACAAACGGTTTGACTTTTTTAACTACTTTTTTTTTATTATCGAGTTTGAACATATACATTTAAGTATGAAATTCGATTTCTTTTGCATGACCACCGCGTGCACGTTTTACGAAGTCCAATCGTTGAACCCAATTTTCGACCACCCTTTTGCATAAATCGACCGAAATTCCAGCAATTTCGCGTTCAATATTGGCTCTGAGCTCACAAATCGTCGCCGGCTTGTTACTGAAGACCAATGACTTCACATAACCCCAAAGTGGGACGACTTGTTAAATCGACCGTAAAATGGCCGTAATGCTCTTAAAGTAGCAGCAACAGAACGATTATTTTCATAAAAAATTTGCACCATTTGCAATCGTTGCTCAAGTGTGTAGCGTTCCATGATGAAATGTATACTAATGAAGTTTACAAATGACAAGCGAAAAATAAAAAAATATTGCGTCGTTCGTCCTCCCTATCGGAAAAAAGTTGAAGCGCATCTATTGAATAACCCTATATGTTTTTACCATGAAACCATGAACAAATTAACAAGTCCTCCCGCTTGTGCTAAGTACGCCTTCAATCCTTCTATTATACCTAAATATATGTATAAATAAATATTCACTAAAACAAATTTCTTACATCTTAATTAAAACAACATCTGTCGTCTGGCCTTCTCCAACAATATTGGCAAAACTTCCACGGCATATCTTTGCATTATTACGATTATAATTACCATTATCATTACGCCACTTCAATTACTTAATTGTCAGCATCCTTTTGACTGGCAGAAAGAAGCGCCAGCAATTAACTGCTAAATAATTACGTAATGGAAGTGTGAAAATGTGACAGCACAGCTTTGAAATAACTCACTAAACAGAAATGAAGAAAAAACACGCGTATACCTACTCGTACACGTACACCTCATGCCTACTCTTAAGTGTGCAACGCGGCTGCCACAGTTTTTTATAGTGACAGACAAACGTCGGACTTTCTGTGGCTTCCAACAGATCGTCGGCACACAACTAATTGAGTTATTATTGTAAATTGAATTTATATTAATAATTGCGTACACTTGAGAATTCACGTTGATATGTACAGCTGTGGTCAGCGTTATTTCAAAAATGTGTAACTATCAACGGTACAATACAAACGAGTATTCGGTAAGCGCGCGCGACCAGCAGTAATCATTTGGCATTTCTGATCGAATGTGGTGACCATGATCTCGAGACACTAGAACCAATATACTGAGAGTAAAATGTGCTCGATAGTGAAATGGATTTTTCGTAATTAAAACCAGAAGTAGGCATGTATGTGAGATACAGTATTGTGCAAATGTTAAGTAATCTTTTCTGCTAAATCATTAATATCAACTTTTTCAAAAATATGTATGGAATACGAAGGTGTGGCAATTGAAGAACGAAATTGACGCTGCTTTATAAATATAAATAAACACCCATCGTTGGGTGTTTGGCCGAGCTTATTCTTCTATATATGGTGCAAGTCTTGATGTTTTCCACAAGTGAAGGAATCTATAATTTAAGCCGGCGTGAACAAAAACAAATTTTAATCATCGAAAATCACTTTCTTGTTTTTCAAAATATTCTCCATGAAGATCTATACACTTTTGCATGCGTTTGAACCAATTGTCGAAGCAACCGCTTCTTCAGGTGTCGAAAAACGTTGACTTCTTAGTTTGTTTTTTACGTACGGGAATAAAAAGAAGTCATTCGGTGCCAAGTCAGGACTATACGGCGGATGACCCATTAATTCGATGTTTTGGGTGCTCAAAAATGCAGTTGTTTGAGCCAATGTGTGAGAGCTCGCATTGTCCTGGTGAAGAGTGATCCGTCTTTGGCGATTGCTTTTCCTAATTTCTTGGAAGACAACTGGCAAACAAATGGTTGTGTACCACTCAGAATTTACTGTTCTGCGTTGTTCTAGTGGTACGGTTGCAACATGTCCAGTTTTTCCGGAAAAACAGGCGACCATTTGCTTGGAAGTGCTTCGTGCGCGAACAACTTTTGTTGGATTTGGCTCATCTTGAAACACCCATACAGTCGACTGCTGTTTACTTTCGGGCTCATACGCGTAAATCCATGATTCATCACCTGTCACGATGTCATAGACGTGTTTCGAAGCCCCGCGATCGTATTTTTTGAGCATTTCCTTCGACCAATCGACACGAGCCATTTTTTGAGCGATTGACAAATTGTGTGGGATCCAACACGAACAAATTTTTTTGACAGTCAAATGTTTATACAATATTGAATGTATGCTGGTCCCACTAATTCCTAAGATTGTCTCAATCTCACGATAGGTCACATGACGATCTTGAAATATCAGTTCGCGCACAGCATCAATGGTTTTCGGAACAACAACTGATTTTGGACGAACTTCACGAAATTCGTCTTGGACTGAACTACGACCACGATTGAATTCACCATACCATCGATAAGCACTGGTCCTTGATGGATCTTCATCACCAAAAAATGAATTAAGTTCATCCATGCAATGTTGCTGAGTTAATCCACGTCGAAAGTTGTAAAAAATAATCGCACGAAAATGTTCACGATTTAATTCCATTTTTAGACCGAGATGAATCTTTTAAGTTACTGTAAACAACACAAATAGCGCTGGTATTTCAAAACGTTCTGAGTACGTAAAAGCCAAAAAATGTCAAACTTTGCAATACAGCTGTCAGCTGCCAGATTGCAACACCAGGGTTGCCAAATCCTGCCAAATAAAAGGCACCCCTCGTAGAAACAAAATTTCTGTCAATTGGTATTTCGTGCCCCAGATTTCGAGCCTGTGCACCAACCCATTCAACTAAGGCGGTCGCTGTAATAAGATACAGAAATAAGTAGACATGCCAATGCTGAGATGCCTTGTCCTTTGTACGCCGTATCTCTAGCTTCTGCAGACGATTCAGTATAGACATATCCTTCCTTCGATGGCGTTCGATTTTTGATTCATCGGCAAAATGTTAAGCGTTATCTCTTATTTGGAGCATAGGGCGTCAACCCCTCCTCTTCGCCAACGGACACGGTATTGAGATACGGATCTTAGTTCGTTCCACAATAATCCAAGAGACTTCATTTCAGCTTCTGTTGAGCGCCGCCAGGTTGTACGTGGACTGTCAATTCCTCTACCAGTTTGTTGAAATGTGCCATCACCCATGAAACTTTGAAAAAAAAACAAAAACGCTACTGAAACTTATGATTGATTGAAAGTTTAAGACAATAAATATCTAGCGCGTGTTATTGTTTCTGAGTGGTTTAAGTATTATCAAAATGGCCGAAAAGACCTTTGAAAATGATGCACGCCCGGATCGCCTTCTCACTTCAAAAGTGGATGGAAGTATCGAAGGAGATGGAAATCTGATTTGATGTAACCGGCAGTTAAGGTCTAACTATTAATTAACATTACTACATTCACGTTCTCGCTGAATAAGAAACAACCACCCGAATTGTAGAACAACAAGCATCAGGTCGTTCCGCATTATTTGACAATACCATAGTAGCTTATCTGCTTATAGTACAAGTACAATATCCTAGTTTTAGGTCATACGCCATTATTCGTGGAACTTTGTGCAGTTTGACTTTTTTTGGTTTTCCGGAAAGAAATTCGCTTTAAAAAAAACTAAGATATGAGTACGTAACATGAAAAGAGGAAAATATTTGTGATTCGCTGCTTCGCATCCACAACACATAAATATTTAGTTTATAAAGTAGATAGAAGCTAATATTTAGCTTAGAAAAAAGTGTAGCATAATCTAGGCACAATACTGTATACGTATATGTACATATATGTATATGTATATTGTGTGCAAATTTCTAAGCTAATAAGCTTAACATACTAAATATCTGTCTGATCCGTTCTACATGTATCGCTTGTCGATCAGCTTCAAATGGTATTAACTTTATTCTGTGTGATTTTTTAACTTTGTTTGCTTGTCTCACTATAAGCGTGAGTGCATTCAACGGCTATTGAGTTGAAGGTGTGGCCACTGTAAATCCTGTTTTAGTGCGAATTGCAATTGGACAGTTGCACGCCATTTGAATAATGCACACCTTCACACCTTCACCTTCATACGAATCACCTTGAAATCAAATCATATACTTTAAGCTGTTCGAAAGTGTTCCAATCCCTAG
Organism: Anastrepha obliqua; assembly: GCF_027943255.1. Taxonomy (NCBI): domain Eukaryota; kingdom Metazoa; phylum Arthropoda; class Insecta; order Diptera; family Tephritidae; genus Anastrepha; species Anastrepha obliqua. The sequence goes on along the minus strand of NC_072893.1, from coordinate 92,876,087 downwards.
AAGGGGTAAAACTACTAGTACAAATTTGTGTATTGTGAACCACTTTGTTACTCATGTCGTCAGTAGCGACATCTGTCTTTAAAATACATATGTTCAAAACCAAAGAGTAAACGGAGGTAATATGGAGCCCTTATCGAATATTTTAATGCAGTGCGTTAGTTAGGATCGAAAGCTCCTCATATAATGTAATATAAAAGCGAACGAAGAGAAAACTATTGTAAACTATGGCAAATTTTGAACGTTGAACAGGGAAGCATTTAGACAAAGAACTTTCCACAGCCTTCTGTGGCAAGTTAAGCCGGAAGGGCTTTGTTGTAGAAGTCCGTTCGCAAATGCCGACTGGCTATATAATGGGTGATTTTTTAAGAGCTATAGGAAAGTTAAAAAAAAACAACTCGTAAAATTCAGAAACATGCATGAAATTTTTTATTTCAATCGATAATACAGTCCATATAATTTAATGTTTGAAGATGATTTCATGCAAATGTTGACAGCGACTGCGCTTCAAATGGTCCATCCGCCTAGTCCAAATTTGGCATACTCTTTCCAATGTTACGGCCGGTATTTCACATATAAATGCTTTAATGTTGTCTTCCAATGCGTTAATTGAAGCAGGCTTGTCTGAATAGACATGAACTGTAACATAGCCACACAAAAATAATCTAAAGACGTTATATCGCACGATCTGGGTGACCAATTGACAGGTCCCGAACGTGAAATAAAATATTCACAGAACTCGCCTCTCAACAAATCCATTGTTACGCGTGCTGTGTGGCATGTGGCACCGTCTTGCTGAAACCACATGTCATGTAAGTCAAGCTCTTGCATTTTGGGCAAAAGCAAGTTGGATATCATTTCACGGTAGCGCTCGCCATTCACAGTTACGTTACGATTCGTAGCATCTTTGAAGAAGTACGGTCCAATGATGCCTCCAGGCCATAAACCACACCAAACTGTGACCTTTTCTGGATACATTGGAAGCTCTTGCAATTCTTCTGTCTGATCTTAACTCCAAAATCGACAATTCTGCTTATTTACGTACCCATTCATCCAAAAATGAGCTTCGTTGCTGAACACAATTTTTCGCCTTTAAACTTTCTTAACAGAACACGCATTTTTATAAAAAAATCCAATGTTTTTCAAGCGTTGTTCGTTTGTAAGATGATTCATGTTTAAATTATAAACCAAACTGAAGATGTTTGGCAGTGAAACAAAACACGAAACGTGCGTCAGCTGTTTAAAAAGATAATAGCTAAAAAATAACAAGTTATTTTAAACATAAGTGTATCGTATTTTGTTCAACTCCCTCTAGCCTTAGCAACAAATTTTACACTCTGTAGTATTCCTTTAACGGCATTTTGCACGTTCCTGCAACAATTCCGTAATTCCGAAATTCTTTAACGTTGCGATCTAACCTATGTAGATAAACTCCTTATTGCCTGGGTTTCCCAAAATAAAAGTGAAAATATTAACTCTTGACCTTTAAACTAAAAGTATTCTTTCTTCTTGCCCCCCTCTCCCCCCTTGTCATTCGAGATGAGCACCAAATTTACCAATTCAAATTTTGCACATAAAATTATTCCTTAAAATATATATTCGGCTTGTTTTTCTTGTTGACATTCTAATTGCAATTGTAATTGCATTGAATTTCCCAGAAAGGTGGTGGTAGCAATAACGGCACATAATAATTCTATTCTAATCGCAACGACGAAGCCAACCCAAGTACCGACTCTATTATAAACGTTCATATTAGGCTGCTTTGACGTTGCATGAATGAGCCAGCGGCCGGTTGGGGTTATGCGCAATCGCGCAGTGTACAATGATAACATCATTTTTCGCGTCAATTTCAAAATAACCCATTTATCTGTTTGAACTCATTCGGTGATTTAGCGGCACACAGCTGCAGTGTGCAGCGCTGCGCCTCCCACAGTGCATTCGACCGCGCGACCACGCGAAATCGTGATGCACGCGCCAAGCTCAAGACTTTTAAACTCACCGTTGCCACCAAAAACACAAAATACCACATCCGCACCAGTTGATTTGCAGTAACCCGCATAGTCGGCATGCCACAAACTAACGCTCGATTGCCGCGTTCAATCAAGCGGCGAATATATTTTGCGGCTGTCTAATTCTCCAACTCTCCCACTCTCTCAATCCATCTGCTATACTCCCTGCCGTTCTCTTTGCACTCCACCGTGTCTAAGTTGAAAATTAATGCCGTCGTAGGCAGAAACCTGCTCACCGCGCTTCATTGCAACCGCATTTGAGCTATTAAGTGCTCATCTTCTTTCTTCTTCTTCTTCCCTACCGCTTCGAGCTTTTGGTATGCCAATTTTATTTTTCAATTCCAATTGTAATTGTAATGCCAACAATTCCCGCAGCTATGCAAATGCTCTTGATGTATAGAAGACTATTTGTGGTTGTTTGAGGGAGGGGAGAAGACGAGGGGGGCGTTGAGGGCGTGAAGTCAAATCAGTCAGCGCAGTCTAGACTTCACCTTGATTGTTTTCGTTTCTCATTTAGGTTTTCCTATTTGCATATTTGTGGTGCTTTCGGTATTGTTTTTTGTTTTCTTTGCAACTCTGCAGCCGCAAGGTAACCTTGCCTTGCCTCTGGCGAGCTGATAACAACTTAGCGGAAATTAAAGGAAGTTTTCCAGCTCTAAAATTGAGGTTTCCATGCATTTCCGCAGAACATCGGGATCAAGAATGCAGATGCCAGAGATCAATGAACGAGTGGATCGCTACTTTGTGCAACGATAATGAAAAATCGAAAAAAAAGTATTTAACTTACACACAGTTAGTTTCTTATTACTTCGCCGCACAACCTTCCAGATTTGTGCTTCTGAGCTCTTACGCTATTGGTATCGTCAGTTCAGAAACAAACTTAGGCGTTATTTACACTGTGAAGCGTGTATATGCACGTAAGAACAGCCAAAGCTACGATTGGCTCAGGCATTCAGCTAAATCGTAGGAAGTTTGATATTCTTTCTGAACTATCTGATATCTCAATGGAATTGGGCACGATGCTACCGATTTTCAGTTTGGCAAATGCTTCAGTACTGGGCAACAAAATGACTTCGGAAGGATAAGCAAGATAAACGCGAACACGATAACATAAGCGGATCTATCACGGAGGATAGAGGATACTGATACCCAGGCAGCAATCAAGGCTCTTAACTCTTGCCAGGTTATGTCAAAACTGATGGTGGAATGCCTTGACAAGTTGAATATCTTAGGCCAGAAAAATCAATTACCGGAAAACAAGAATCACAATTATTCCAACCCTGAATATCCTTTGCGTGACAACCTAAAGTAATCTCCTCCAATAGGGATTATGTTCGTACATATGGTCGAGATTCCTCCCCTATTTGTGATGGTCGTCTTTTTTACAAATAGAGAAACTTATAGTTTTATACCGACTCCGAACGGCAAATAGCTTTCTTATGAGACAGAAAACACTCGGACGTTTGCCATTGTCTGCGAAGAGACGACCGCTTTCAGAAAAAACATTTCCTTTTATTTGGTATTTCATGCACGAGGTTTCGAACCAGTGCACTCTCGAATGGTAGCCACACACCAATCCATTTGGTGGTGGCCGCCCAATAAGGATTAGTCTTACTAGTAATAATTAACTTTTAACATTACAATACCAACAATCTGTAGACATGCCACTGAAAAGTTTCTTATTGACGAGTGGCTCCAAGAAAAGAATGTCGCAGAAATTCTTTGGGCATTTGGTTTATTTCGCCTAGTTTTCCATTATGAATAGTCATTTTGCTACGGCCAAGTTCGCAGCCCACATTAATAGGGACAAGTCTCCAAGTGTATTTCTGCCATGAAAAGCATTTCATAAGAATGATCCGGTCTTTGGAATAAGTTTCAAACATTTGCAGGTCCCCACTAAATGCAGCTGATCTGGACCAAATACCTGGAAAGAATTTACAAGCAAGTTTAGTTCACGGTTTACAGAATACTAAAGGTGTCGCCTTCCCAAAATTGCTACATTCTGTTTTTGAGAATTTGGGCGAAGTCAAAGGGCGCAAATTTGTTTTATATCCTTCTTAAGTTTCGTTTGGTTTGGTCTTTATATTCAGTATGTTTGATTTCAAGAATTATCTATACTAACTAATTTAATATTTATTCAAACAATGCACTCACTTTGATTTCCTGCATCCAATATTCCCTCATACCAAAACTTTACATCACACTTTCAATTGCTTCACAACCTTTGTTGCCAATCACGAGCCAATCCAAGTTGAGCCAAAGCAATAATCAAGTTGGCAGCTGAATTCCGGCAGAGACTCATCAACATTCATCACTAACAGCATCTACAAACCCAAAGCAAAAATATTGAAGCAAAACCAAAGGTGCCGAACAACAGAGCAACGACAAATACTCGTAGAGGATGAGACATGCAGCCCGGAAGATGAGGGAAGTAATGAGTAGAGAAAGGTGATCAATCCGTTTGACTACACTCCATTCCGTATGATTCGGTTCGATTTGGTTGCTGTCGATTGGAATGGCTGCGAGCTGCTGCTGCCGACTAACCTATTGTGGTGGCGTTTGAACGCCGATACTTGGCAAGGCGCTGATGGTGGCATGTTGCATTGTCAGCAACAGCATCAGCATCAGCAGCATTTGCCGCATGACCTCCTTAGGGCGTAACTGTGGTGGGAGCGTCGGTCGCTTCCTTGCGCATTGTCTATCTGACTGACTGCCTGCCCGCATGCCAACCCGCTTGTCCCTACTATAAACATTCATTATGAATTTCGCATAGTTGCATACAAATACTCAGTTTGCTTACAACATTTAATGAGTGGACATGATTTTATTTATTTGTAATTTACTCGTTTTGCATTCAACTTTTTTGTGTAATGGTGATTATGAGTTGATGCTATTGTTGTTGTTGGCATTTGGAAACGACTTTTTGTTGCAGCGCGCGAGCGCTTTTTGAGACTAATTTGTTGCCGCTGCTTTGTTGCTGTGTTGCGCCATACATGCAACTTTTAATGCTTCTTTGCATTTCACGTTTTGCTTTTGCTCGTTTTTGAGTTTTCTTTCGCTTATTACTTATCAAAGAGAATGTGAAGTCCCCGAGGTAACAGGGATGTAAAAATTTTACAATCGGGATTATGGCTTTTCAACAGTCAGCCATCGAAGCTTCACAGCAGCCGCAGTGGAAGTGAAATGCAACGCTGATCGGTCTGATGGGTTCCCATGATTATTGGTCATTTGCTGCTACTCTTACTCGCCTCTTACTCGAATATTGTTTTGGTGATTGTAATTCCTTTTTGTTTTCTTTTTTGTTTGTGTTTTGTGTCTTAATGTGTTTTTGCAATCAACATTTCCACGATATATTTTAACCTACTCACAGCGCGACCAAACCTGACGTGTGGATTTTGCCAGCAAGAACGTGTTAAAAAGTTGTTGCTATCAAATTATAGTTCTTGTGGATTTTTCTTGGCATTCTTTCCTTTTTAAATTGCCAATTTGTTTATTCTTTATATGAATTACATTTATCAAAGTGGTTGCTTTATGAAGTATTGTTATTTTTATTGATTTTTCTCTTTTACTATCGCTTTTTCCACTACTGTCGGTCTCTTAGAACTTTGCTTAGCCATCTTTCGTACTGTAATTTGATTTTTGACCACCAATCCTCATTTAAGTTGAAATTAGTTATAGCCGTAGAATGCAATATAAACAAAAATGTATATGTGAATGCATATGTATTATGTTGATTGTTAACAATTGCTGTGATTTTAAATGAGTATGAATATATATACGAGGGTGGATTGATAAGTCTTTAGAATGAAAAAACTAGACATTGGTTTTTAACAAAAAATTGATTTATTTTTCAACATAACCTCCTTTTAGGTCAATACATTTTTCCAACGCTTTTCTAACATATTTATTCCTTCTCTAAAATAAGTTTTTTCAAAACCTTCAAAATAAGCATTTATTTCAGCTATAACTTCACTATTTGACACAAATCTTTTTCCGCCGAGCCATTTTTTCATATTTGGAAAAAGGAAAAAGTTACTGGGAGCTGAATCTGGCGAATATGGCGGATGAGGGAGCAATTCATAGCCTAACTCATTTATTTTTTCCTACGTTTTCCAAGATGAAAGAGGATTTTCTTCTTCTTCAAATGTGGCCGTTTTTGCTTAATATTTTGGTCCAATGTATCCAACAAAGATGACTAATATTCTGCTGTGATGGTTTTACCCTTTTCAAGATAATCTATGAAAATTATACCTTGTGCATCCCAAAAAATAGATGTCATAATCTTACCAGCTGATGCAACGACCTTTGGCTTCTTTGGAGCACTTGAGCCACGTTCTACCCATTGTTTGGACTGTTCTTTAGACTCTGGTGTATAGTGGTGGATCCATGTTTCATCCATCGTTGTAAAACGACGCAAAAATTCCGATGGATTTCTGTTAAACATGTCTAAACCAACTTTTGAAGTCGACATTCGGTTCATTTTTTGCAGAGGAGTTAGCAAACGCGGCACCCATCTTGCTGAAAGCTTTTTCATACCCAATTCATCATGTATTATGTTATGCACACGTTCATAACTAATGTTCACAATGTCAGCAATCTCTCTCAATTTAATTCTTCGATCTTGTGTGACAATTTTGTACACTTTTTCCACCGTTTCTGGAGTCGTTACCTCTTTTGGCCTCCCAGAGCGTGGCTCATCTTTGGTGCTTATCCGACCACGTTTAAACTTGTTTACCCAATTGTAAACTGTTGCATTTGAGGGTGCATTTTCCCCTAATACTGTCTGCAACTCCTCAATAATTTGTTTCTGGTTTAAACCTTTCAAATGAAAGTACTTTATAACAGCACGAAGTTTTTAATAAAAATACAATAGTGTTTTGCAAAAATAATTTTCAAAAAAGTACCGTTTGGCCATATGTTATGAAATTTTGACAGCTCGCTTTTGACAGTTCACTTTTAACGATCACAATAATTAAGTAAATTAATGACCGATAGATATCGCAATTCTAAAGACCACCCTCGTACATTAGGGCGGGTCAATTTTTTTTCGCCATCGCATTGAGGGTTCGAAATTGACATTGTTTTTTGTTTTTACAATTTTATGTAGAATCCGAATCTGCTAGGAACGGTGTTGAGAAAAATGGATCCACACCAATTGACCCACCCTAATGTGCATATATTTGTAGGTATTTTTAAAATTGTTGCAGGTTTGTTATTAAAATTACTTCTCACTATAAAATAACAATAAAATAGTACAAAAATTCTTCTGGTTCATCCCCATGGTGAGGTAGTAGTAAGAACGGAGAAAGAATATTTGAGGTTTGAAGAGAAGGTGTATTATTTTTCGCTCAATTTCTTTATGAATGGAAGCTTTAGAACCCAGTCTTGATGTGAGGCCTACTTGTGATCTGGTAAAAATTTTATGATAAAGAAAATGAGATGTATGTAAGAACAGAAATGACAGATTGTAGCATCAACTAGTAGCGCTTCTTTCTATTAAGTCTGGCCTACTAAAGATCAAAATGAATAAAATCACCAGTGTGCTTATAAGTAGCTATTCCCATATCCTCGTTCACACACATTTACATTTTCTATGAAGAATAATAGAATACAAGATTGCGTCGAAAACTGAACTGTGTCAAAGGTAGGCTAAGTTTATGTGAACAAGATCGACAAAAACTTTTTTTTTGGTCCCCTGTATTAGGGGTTTTTACCAGAGTAATAGAAAATATAGTAAAAAAAACGCAAACAAAGCTCTAAAATGACGTCAGCTCACCATCGAAATCTGTCAAGTACACTAAGAGCCATGAAGTACTCCGACAATTCTTTTCTGTCTGTTTTCTTTCGTGTTCCCTCTACCGTTTCCCATAGTGTAATGTAGTAATAGGCCCCTTCGATGCGCCAAGCGATAGCAAGTGGCGAATAGATGTAGCAACTGGTATAACTGGTATAAATAGACGCATGTTGGTAGCGCTAGGAAAGAGACGCCAAATATTACACTGGTTTGGAGGCACTTAATGACTTAATAGTAAGACCAAGTTCATATAGGTAAACATTTGTTGCTTCAACTACAGGTAAACATTTGTTGTGATGCTCGTGCTCTGTCCTCACCCTTTGTTCTTCTCAATGTTGTTATTGGCTGTAGACCAAAAACTAAAAATTCCAAGGTATATGAACATGATGGGCGACACCAAAAGAGAATTTGCAAAGTTGAAGCAACGAAAGTCTCCCTGTATGAGCGCGGTGTAATGAAACTTTCCTAATATCAGAAAAGAGAGTTGGCAGAATTGAAAATATGTAGCAGGTTATACTAGTTTTATGAGATATAACCATACTCGCTAGTGGCGAATCTTGGCAATAACTTTGTTGTTGTTTTCACATGCAAATTTTCGTTAAGTGAGCTAAGCCCAAACATAACCACCAGAGAAGTTGCGAGTCAAAGGCGCTTAATATTTAGATGGCTGTAACTTAACCTCACTTTTTTTACTGATCTGTTCCAGTCATCAATGAATTTAGGGATCTTCCATACTACTTTTTTAGTATTTGAATTTAATTTATGTATTTTTTAGCTTAGCTATGTTAAATAAAAGCATATAAACTACCACTTCATCCTGGAATATATTGATATTTTACTTATTATCAGGTTTTGAAAGCCAAATTTACAAAAGGATTCGATACGCACCGATTCAAACCGTTTCCACATTTTATTCGAAATAATAGGAGAAATAAAAATTTTGGAAATTTGGCGAAACTCATTTTGTCAATGAGAATTTCCTAGATTTTAATAAGAAAAAAGGAAGAGATGGAAAGATAGAAAATTAAGTTAAGTTCACTTAACTCTGACTAAAGCTTGTCGAATTTGTCTAAATAACAACAAACATCGCTCTATTGACATCACCTTATTTGGTCACACCATGAAATTAATCTAACTGTTCATTTTTGTTAGCAAAACTTTGCTATTAAGACACCTTCTACTTAGTTCATTTAAAATTATGTCACGGCAAAATTACTCTCCAAATTTCACCTGAATCTGCTTAATTCTGTATTTTATCATTACTTGCGATTAGAAACTTTGCAAATGTGTCTGCTCAAAAACGGGAAATCATTATCCATTATTATACCTTTGCTTTCATAGAAGATTGGTAAGTTGCTGGCAAATTTATTTGTTCTTTTATTATCGCAATACAGACGATTTTATGCGGTTCGGGCCGGAGAATTTAAATGTATACCCAACTAATTGGTATACAAATAGTATGACTATTTCATCCCAAATAATACCTATTTATAAGGCTGATTTTTTAGCTATTATCTTTTTAAACAGTTGGTTTAAACAGCTGACGCACGTTTCGTGTTTTGTTTCACTGTCAAACATCTTTAGTTTGGTCTATAATTTAACCATGAATCGCTTTGCAAACTAGCAACGCTTGCAAATCATTGAATTTTATTATAAAAATGCGTGTTCTGTTAAGAAAGTTTAAGGTCGAAAAATTGTATTCAGCGACGAAATTCATTTTTGGATCAATGGGTACGTAAATAAGCAGAATTGACGAATGGATGTTGGAGTGAAGATCAGCCAAAAGAATTGCAGGAGCTACCAATGTATCCAGAAAAAGTCACAGTTTGGTGCGGTTTATGGACTGGAGGTATCTTTGGACCGTACTTCTTCAAAGATGCTGCGAATCATAACGTAACTGAGAATGGTGAGCGCTACCGTGAAATGATATCCAACTTTTTTTTGCCCAAAATGCAAGAGCTTGACTTGCATGGCATGTGGTTTCAGCAAGACGGTTCCACATGCCACACAGCACACGTAACAATGGACTTGTTGAGAGGCGAGTTCGGTGAACATTTTATTTCACGTTCGGGACCTGTCAATTGGCCACCCAGATCGTGCGATTTGCGCCTTTAGATTATTTTTTGTGGGGCTATGTTAAAGCGCATGTCTATTCAGACAAGCCTGCTTCAATTAACGCATTGGAAGACAACATTAAAGCATTTATATGTGAGATACCGGCCGAAACATTGGAAAGAGTATGCCAAAATTGGACTAAGCGGGTGGACCATTTGAAGCGCAGTCGCTGTCAACATTTGCATGAAATAATCTTCCAACATTAAATTGTATGGACTGTACTATCGATTTAAATAAAAATTTCATGCATTTTTCTGAATTGTATGTGTGGTTTTTTGAAAAACTTTCCTATAGCTCTTAAAAAATCACCCTTTAGTATACTCGTATTTTAAAAAAGAGTGGAAAAATATGGCGCTTAGGCCCAAAGTGGACGCTTCCACTGTGTATCACTCGCAATTTTCCGCACTGTACCATTAGTTACTGTCTTTATAGACATATACTATGAGCCTTCTAATGGTTTCACTAATTCTACGAAACTTTGTTTCCATTGCAACTTTATCCTATATAAAAACAAAAGGCTTCTTTTTCTTTCTATCCATTTCCTTTTCTTCTTCTCTTTTTACTTCTTTTTTTTTACTTACTTAATTTTTTACTTCTTTGTGAACTGCGTTACCTAATTTCGCAGCAAACCCAACACACCGCCTGCAGCCAAAATCGTGATGCCCTTTTCACGTGCTTCCACCAACACTTCAAAAGCATTTCCTCTACAACAGTTATGCCGCCTTGTTGTCATATTTTCTTGTTAATATACTTTACCTCATTCTTTTTTGTCATTGGGTTGTTGAGGCGTACATTATCTAAAAATACTTTCGACATAAAATTCAAATTTTTTCGCAATTTCGCACAAAAATGAGTAACGGACATGCGGTCGAAGCAACGAACAGCAAACTTCAATTGTTAGTAATGCAGCTGCAACAATTTGCTGTCAAACCAAACGCATGCAAATACATACATATGTATATATGTATATATGCACACACATTCGCAAATCTTCTTAAATCATATGCAATCAAGTGGACGGGCCAACTGCCGTTCCGAGACAATAGTGGGCAAAGCAGCCGCGGCAACGTTGAACGAACAGTGTGCCTACTTCTACCAATTTTTAGCACTTTTTTACTCCTTCTACTTCTGCTTGACTTGGCGCGCGTGATGTCCAGAGGGTGATTTCGCTACGAAATTGACTTGACTTGTCTGGCATAGAGTAGTTGAAGTTGAATATGAATTGACTTTTGCTCCATCTTGGCTCGATAGCAACGGCTGCACTGCGTTTGCCGACGTCTAGCCAACACCAAAAAAAGCAGTTAAGAGCTGTACGCAAATCTCACTGCCCTATGCAAAATCCCCAAATATGCTACACCCAACCTGGTTTGCTCACACGCCAGAGTCAGAATCGCGCTGTGAAATCGCATCGTATCTTTACTAACTTTCCGTGCTGTTGCTGATTTATATCTTTTTTGTTTATTCTCTTCATGCATTTTTCTATTTTTATCATTTAAAACAATAATAAATAAGAAGATTAATAGAGCGAGTCCATAAAATGTTAATTGACTCGATTTGACAATCATTTGGCAGCCAGTTGTTGCTTGGTTGGCTGCCATCAATGTTGGTGTGGTTTTTGTTGTCGTTTTTGCAATTCTATATATGTATGTATAATGCATAGCTTGCGGCTGCATGTTGCAATTATTCAGAAATAGTCGACAATTGGGTATGAAGGGGCAGTCAAATAGAAATTTTGCATGGAAAATTGCGATATTTATTATGACAATCTGCGCGACCGAGAATATAAAGTCGGCCCGTTGTTGAAAAAGCTGTATCGCCAAAAGACATAAAGAAGAAATAAGAGGGAGCTGATCATAAATAGTCGGCGTACTAAAAGAGAGATACTCGTATATTAGTCTATTTCTTGGCCAACTAATTTTCATACTAATGGGCGCGATACCTACAAAAAAGAAAGTTTATAATAGCGATGGCAACCTTCACAATTCATTCCTGTCCTTATACCAATCATCCGACGCGATAAAATTTTGATGAAATGGCGTGATCAGAGAACCCTTGTGAGTTTGTTTCGGCCCACTAGATGGCGCTGTTTTCGAGATATCCTAAAAAATTTTGATATGTATGTAGATGTATATGCACTTGCACATATATCGTATGTACACATATATATAATTACCCATGGCCCATTTTAAAACATGAAATTTGATATGGCATACTCAGTGGGAATAGGAGGATATCATTTATGGGACCGTTAGCTGGAAAATTTGCCAAGTTCTATGACGAACGTGGGAGCGAAATGCTGCCACTCAGTTGATTCAAATAATGGTTAGTTTAATTGTATTTTTTTACAAGCTCTAAAGTTATTAAACCACAACACCATAACTTGAACAAATTGTATTCGCTATTACATTTTGTTGGATTTATTTTAGTGGAAAGCGTTGAGTAAAATAAATAATCAAAAATTCAGCATTTATATTTAAATGAATTTTATAAAACAAGAACTCAGAAAAAATAGTATTTAGAGACATAAAATAACATGCGAAAGTAATTCCCCGCAAAGATGAAAAGACTTTTAGCATTTAATTGCTTTGCTACATTTTTTAGCTAACCTCCTTAACGTTAGTAGCAATTCCGAGAGCTATAAAGCCTGTAAGGCAATGTAAGGTTAGTTTAGGACGAGGAAGCTGCGGGTACTTCTACTTTGGGATACCACGTGTACCAAGTTACTTATTCATATTCAAACTGATTTATGGGTTCTGCGAACCTGAGAAGCTGTCGTTCGGCTCAGATCAACCAGAAATTCTGTACACAACAATTTCCGTCTCTTTTTCTAATATGCGGTGAACCGTAGCTGCGTTTTTTAAGAGCATTTTTGGTAACATTTCAAATTGTATATTGAAAATTGTATCTTCAACGCCATGTTGGGTGGAATTATAGTTTGAAAGTCGCTGAAAAAGCTTGTGCGTCATAATTTGCGTTCCTGATCATCTCAAGGATCACTTCTTCGGACCAATTTCAATTCGGATTGAACTGTCAACACAATTAAATATATTAAATAAGAAATAGTAAGCAGACCAACCTTTAGTTGCATAGAGACCAACATAACCGAAGTGGTGTGAGCGTGACTAGCATTCGGAAGTGCACAGGTTCGAAACGCCGATCACGACACACCAATTGATTCAAAAAGTTTTTTTTTCAAGTGGCGGTCGCTCCCCGGCAGCCAATGACAAAGCTTCGAGTGTATTTCTGCCTGAAAAGCTCTTCATAAAACGCCCTCTGCCGTTCAGAGGTGGCGTAAAACCGTAGGTTCCTGCATTTACGGGAAAATATCAAAACACTCACCACAAATAGGAGAAGGATCTGGATCAACAACCCAAAAAGTTTGTAAGCGACAATTATATATATAAATAAAGGGTTTTTCAATTGGCGTGGGTCGATTTTGGCGCCCTGTGGCAGCCATTTTGTTTTGGTGACATCTGTCAAATCTTTTGTTTATTATTCAGTTGTTAATGCCAAATCATTATGGCAAGTTACACGATTGAACAGCACGTTCAAATGATAAAACTTTATTATCAAAATGAGTGTTCATTAACGCAAACGTTTTTCAATTGGCGTGGGTCGATTTTGGCGCCCTGTGGCAGCCATTTTGTTTTGGTGACATCTATCAAATCCTTTGTTTATTATTCAGTTGTTTATGCCAAATCATCATGGTAAGTTACACGATTGAACAGCACGTTCAAATGATAAAACTTTATTATCAAAATGAGTGTTCATTAACGCAAACGTTGCGCGCATTGCGCCCATTTTTCGGTAGACGTGGTGGCCCTTCCAATTTCTTATGGCCCATATTGAACCATATGGACCTAGACGACATGTGCTTCCAGCAAGACGGCGCTACGTGCCACACAGCAAACGCCATTTTATTCCATTTCAACATCTACCCGCCCTTATTGAAAAACCCTATATATTTAATTTGCTCGTTCTATCTTAGGCCTGAGCAACGTAGTATAGACATTTCCGTACGAGCATTTTAACGCAGAATCGTTGGTGCGTCAGAAAAAGTATAGAGCGCAGAACACGTGCTCCTCTACTATCCAGTGTAGTATAAGAGAAGGCAAATATGTCTTGAAAATATCTCATTCCTATGGTTCCACGACGGAACAAAGCGCCATGTTATACCTACAGTGCTCCAAGAGAATCTTCCTTTCATTCAAAAGTCTTTTTCTGTCTACTTCTTTAGGACGTGTGTCACTTTCTTCATCCATTGAATAGACTCAATTATTTTTTTAAATGCAGAGGGAAAAAGGCTGTTCTTATCTAAAAACTTCTTCACAGACAATGCGGATTGTTTTGCACTATTGCTCCTTTTAACATTTTGTCAGCGAAACAAAAAAACACATCTATTGTGTATGCGGGCTTTGGCTATACTAATTCAGTACAAGAGAAGTCGTAATATACGAGTATTTGAAAGAGAACGCTTCTTGCTACACAGCATAATCTCAGTTTTTGTAATATTAACCACACCTTTTGTGCTAAAAAAGTTCGTCAAGAGTGCCAAGTGACTCAATTGAAACGATGGGGGGCAATCGGATTTAGCGACCACCACCAAGAATAATTGCTTAATTGCCACTTTTTGCAGGTGCCTACCCCACGCTTAACGTAAATGGCTTTGAGCTAGCCTTTTCTGAGTTTACGATTAGAGTTTCAATAAAATAGCAAAATGGCTTTTATAGTAAGTAGCTCGCAATTATTAATGTTGCTGAAAATGATTTTAAATAAAAGTTGACGAGAATAGTAAAATTAAGTAACGAGAGCAATAAAAAACCAGCAAGTAATTTTTTATGGAATAATTGATCGTGAGCTCAAACAACAGAAAATCGCAAGTATAAAACATTCCGCTGTGAAAATCACGATGTGTTAAATAATGAATGCTTGGTCGAATGTGGGTTAATTCTTTAGAAAAGAATTTGTAGTGTATCAATATTAGCGATTTTTGGAGCCCTTTATTATGAAATAATGAATAAAAAATTATTTGAGAAAGCGAAAACCAAAACCGAAGAATGATAAAAGCGATTCTGAACACTTTAAAAGTGTGAATCTCTTTCAAAGTGTTACTTTTACAAAACTTGTATTTCTGCATACATTTAATAATGGAGTGTCGTTGTTGATCTACTGCGAAACACATCGAGCTTCTAAATCATTAGTTTAATCGTTGTATTGGAAAATGTTGTACTTAAATTAATAGATAAATGTAGACGTCGCGTATTCACTTTCACACAGTACTCGTTTTTCGGCCAATTGCATTAAACTGCGCATAACCACAAAACCAACAGTAGCAATCTTTGCAATAACGAATATGAGCTAAACAACTTTAAAGTATCCGTTTATTTACTCATTACATTCTAACTAAATGTATAATTAGGTATTATAAGTGCGCATTGTATATGCTATGTCAGATGGGATGTCAGACCCGGAATTACGGGATCCCGGTGTTTCTCGAGTGTTTTGCGGGACTTACTTGTTTTAATTCTGCGATGACGAAAATTTTAAAATTGTTTGTTACAAAAAAGTTTTTTTTAGTTCCCTTAAAAATATGGTATAAATTGATTAGAATTGAAAACTGCATCCTTAGGTAGGTAGGTAGGTGGGGTGGTTGTCATAAAGACACACTTAGACCTTTCGCAGGTCCATTGTGATACCACTGGAGCTTATCCTTACTCTACGTGTTCCTTTTCAAACCATCCGGTAGCTTTAATAAACGAGCAGAGCTTCGTTAGTTTTAGATGGGCTATGTCCGCTACATCGATTAGAAATGCTGTATCAAGAGTGCGCAGCATTCATAGCTAAGCTTTCACACTCACATAAAAGGTGTCTGACTGTTTCCTCTTCTTCTGTATTAAGACAGCTTCTACAGAAATCGAAGTACGGGAGTCCTGATCTTCTAGCGAAGCTGCCTATTAAACAATGACCAGTTAATACACCTATCATTTTTCTTATAATTAGCTTCTCTGTTAAGGGGGGAAGCTGGTCTAGAATTTTGAAAAAATCGAAAAATTTTTTTTGTCTTAAAAGGTGCTTTAGGGTCTTAGAAATAATATACCAAATGAGGGATGCCAGCAAAAATGTCTAAATGCCCAAATTTTTCATTCGACGGCAGTGCCTCGCAGGTATGATTTTACAATACTTACAACTTTAAACGCGTTTTTCTCGAAATCACTTTTTTTAAACTGGCCGAAGACATAACTCGAACAAATCTTTACCGATTCTTACGAAATTTTGACAATACATTCGAAATATCTTTCTCCGGAGACGTACGTAGGATTTTTTATTTATATTACATAGTTTTTTTTTTTAATCAACAATTTTATGTCGTTCTTTATAGTGAAAATTGTAACTTTTTGTTCAAACGTGCACCATTTCGCGAAAAAACAAAATATCGAAAAAATCCTACGTACGTCTCTTTCTGTTGTTATATAGAAACTAAAAAAATTTTATTTTTTGATCCAGGACAAAAATTAAGGAGTTTACGTCTTCGGCAATGGACCCACTAGAAAAAAAGGCGCCTTAGGAGAACTGCTGGACAGCGGCCATTTTGAAATTAATTCAGACGAAAAATTTTTTATTTGTACCATGAAAGCTATATTATTAAACCTATTTCACAGATTTTCGATTGATTCCTTTGTTGAGTCAAAATAAATTCATAAAATATGCCCATTTTTTGCGCTCTAGACCAGCTTCCCCCCTTAAATCTTAGCAAGATCTTCGATTGACCGCTGTTCCAGTTCGGCCATGTCTGTTTGCATAGTTCGCATGTTGTGAGGTTTTGCCAGCTTGCCAGCTAAGTAATTTACAAGTGGCTATAGGCATGGGTATCAGCGCCTTATCCGGTTCGAGATCGAGCGTTTTACCGGTCCATGCAAGTTCATCCGCCTTGCAGTTTCCTGCAATATTCCTGTGGCCTGGCACCCAGATAAGGTGCACCTTGTAGCACTTAGATACGTCATTTAGTAGTTTAAAACATTCTAGTCAAACTGAGTAAGCTTTTGGTGTTTACAAATTTTAAGAAATCTGCTATTGTGAGTTTATCCCCACATCTAACACAAGGGTTGAAAAGTTCCGGGATAAAGAAAACACGTTTTATTGTTCAAAATTACCTTTATTCATACGCTTTATTCAACGTAATTTCCATCAAGAAGAACGCAATCATTCCAGCTCCGCTCTAACATTTCAATACCACTTTTGTAGAACGATTTATCTTTTGCCTCAAAATTAGCCTCAGTTTCAGCGATAACCTCTTCACTCGAGCGAAATTTCTTACCGGCGAGCATTTTTTATTAGGTTTGCGAACAGACAGTAGTTGCAATTCCAAGTTCGAAAATTGGATTTTAGTCCTATCTCTTCCAAATGGATAATTTTGCTCTCTTATTTCTCCCATCACTCATTTGGGAGGTTTGCGGAAAGGCTCTCCAAAACTCACCTTTTATTCATTTGGGAGATTACTCCAACGATGATCCCTGGTGCTACTGCGTTCATTCTATGTTAGTTAAATTTTAAATTGTTTTATTTGTTTAAATGCTTTCAGTTATTGAATTTTCACTCATTCAAAATAATTCATTCAAGATAAATTCCGCGATTGTTTTAAAAATATACCGAAATCCCGAGATGAGAATTTCCCGCTAATATTATCATCCCTATGTATGTGCATATGGATATGGGTATGTAAATGTATTAATTTAAGAAGGAATATTTGAGTGCACTTGTATTTGTTGTACTTGTTGCAAGTGCAGCAAGTATCTGCGAAATCCGCAAAACAAGTATGTAAAAGTGCCGCGCCCGTTTCTCAGGCAATGTTGATGCAGTGCCATGAACAACAACAATAACAGCAGTGTACTCTACTTTGCATGCATGTGGTACATACATACATATGTACGAGTGTGTTAGTTTGTCAGTTGGTCTGCGGCGACAAACACTTTTCTAATTAATTCCGCACATACGACAGTGACAGTCACTTACAAGCGCAGCGTCACGTTAGTAGCGACACTGCGCCGCATGAGGGTTATAGGCACTGCTACTCGCACAAATATATGTACATATGTATGTCTAAGTTGTTGTTCGGGTTGGCGTGGTCGCCACTGTTGCGGCTGTTGCTGCTGTTGCTGCTCCAGCTGCCAGTTGGCATTTGAGTTCATTTCATTCAATTCGTTTCAATTCAATTAATTAAACAAAATTGCATAAAATTTGCAAAAATGCATTCACTTTACTGTGCTGGACAACAACAACAGCAACAAAACCTAGCTTGCATCAGTAACAATAAAGGCAACGCGTGCACAACGAAAAACGACAATTGCGGACCAGATTCTAGTTGCCGCCGTCACCATCATCATCGCCATCGCCATCGCAGTTACGCCTTCGCCGCAAGCGTTTGGCTGAGTATTACTGCTGTTGTTGTTGTCATGTCGCGCATGCTGATGCCATAAACAGCCACAAAAACAACAATAATAACAACCAGTCAACTGTAGCAGTCATTTAGTATGACAATAGTTGGGGCAATAATAAAAATTGCATAAAACAGCAATAACAACAATAGCAATAGCAGCAACAATAGCGACTATTCATACATTGTCCATGCAAGCAATAAATGTATGTAGCAACAGCAGCAGCTGCCGCTGCAGCAACCAGCCATCACACCACACATGCGCTAATGCAACGCACACACACATACACATGCAATTGTCATTTCAATAAACACCAATAAAACGACGCATCGTCATGCCAAGTTGTGGGTCTCTAAATTGGTTGTTGTTATTGTGGTTGTTGCTATTTTTGTTATTTCTGTGCTGCTTTTTCTGCTGCCGCTGCTGCGTCGCGCATGTTTGCTAGCAATTTTTCAAAAAACATCTTACGTATCGCCTCAATTTTAAATTTCTTTCATGTTAATGCTTTTAGTTTTATTTGTTTGCCATTTTCGTGAGTTGTTTCTTACTTCATTTTCTTTTTTGCTGCTTTTCAATGCAGCGCGTCAACTTGCAACAAATGCCCTAGGGATAAATAGCGTCCAGTGGGCGCATGATCGCTAGACTATGGCAATAATAGTCTGGACATTGGTAGAAGTGCTTTGATAGGTCACAAGCTATCACTGCAGCATAAAGCGTTGGAGAGTTGAAGTTGGCAGACAGTGGGTAGCTGCTGGAAGTTGTGTTGGCGAAAATTGAGTATATGTACAAAAAAACATGAATATTAGTGCCAAATTGGGAAATTTTTATATTTTAATTAAGTGGCCCATTCTTACCAAAGCCCATATAAAGCAAAGACTGAGAGAACATAAAATTTATACACGACACTGGATGAAAAGTCCAGGAGAAAGGCCAGCAAAACAATTTATCGTTCCTTTCTTCTAGAGAAGCGTCAAGTGCGCTCTTAAATTTAGATACAGGGGCCTTAGGAACTCTCACTGGTTACTATACGGGGCACTGTAGTCTTCGTTATCATTTCAGAAAACTCGAAACAAAATGAAGTCTCACTCATCTAGGTGATGTAACTCTGGAACTATTGGTAATATAGATCAAACACCATTTCAAATTCTTTAGAGGCGTTGAAATAGTATAGGCTCGCGATCAAGCACAATGGATAAAATCAGAGGTCGAAGTGCGCTATGGGCCAATAAAACTAATTAAATGACCCAGTTATGGGAGATTTGGTGCGAGTTTTTTTTTTCCTTACTAAACAATAAAATCAATTACGCACCTCATGTGAGATACCGATATTGGCAATTCTCTGCTTTTCACGCTTCTCAGGCAAGCATAAAAGAATTAAGCCATTTAAGAATCAGGCTAGAATTGTACGTAATCATAGCATAGCTTAATACAGGGTTGCCCATATTCGACGGACCCATCTGGCAACCCTGTATCTTTTAACAGAGACGTCAGATCGCTTAATGACATACCGCGTTTTAAGCGTCAGTCCAAGCAGATTTTTACCATGGAACAGTACACGCTACGCGAGCGCTCCCAAATTGTTGAAATTTACATTCAAAAAAAGAAGTCAAAAGAAGAAGAAGAAGAACAATATCATTATGTCCGATGAGGCTCATTTCTTATTGAATGGGACGGTAAACAAAATTGCCGTATTTACGCCACTGAAAATCCTCACGAAATTCAAGAGGTACCTCTTTACGACGAAAAAGTCACTGTTTGGTGCAGCGTTAGTGCGAAAACGATCATTGGGTCGTTTTTCTTCGAAAATGAAGATGGTCAAGCTGTTACCGTCAATCAGGAGCGTTATCGCGATATGATAACCACTTTTGTGATGCCAATTATTCGTCGAAAGCGTATGAGGCAGTTCTGGTTTGATATTTGAAAAATGTCGAAAAATGGCGATTTTGACTGACCACCGCGTTCGCCCGACCTGACTTCTTCTTGTGGGGATATTTAAAATCAAAGGTTTAAATTAATAAGCCAAAGACCATAGAAGAGTTCAAGCGTAACATCCGTGAGGAAATAGCCGCTATTCCAGCCGAAATGTTAGCTAAAACTATAGAAAATGTTGCAAAACGGGCACAATACGCCGTACAGGCTCAAGGCGGTCATTTGAGTGATATCATATTCAAAAAGTGATGTCAACAAATCTACTTGAACGAAATAAAATGATTATTATCGTCAACATCAAAAAAATTGTGTTTTTCTTTGATTTAAAAAAAACACATGGGTCCGTCGAATATGGGCAACCCTGTACAGTGAGACCGCAATATAACGAAGTTTTATTTATGAATATCAGAACATTGACAAAACGACAAATGCAAAAAGTTCGAAAAAATGCATTATAAGTACAAATTTAAAAAAAATTGTTTTTTCTTCAGATCAAACAATAAAGCAATAATTCGGAACAATCAAAAATTGTATCACATTGAATTTTTTTGTTTTATCAAGATTCGTTACATCGATGCTTCACTGTATTGTTTTCTATTTAGTTTTCGATAAGAACAAGGGCAAATCACCGAGCTCAGCATTACATCCTCACCCTAAAATCATGACAGCTTAGACCCAATCTAGGGTTCTAACTAGATACATCAAATAGTAGAAATAATTTGAATAGGATAGATTACGGAGATCTTTCCTGCTCACACAATGAGCCTCTGTACCCACTGAGGGACTTATTTTAAAAAGCAGCCCGTCTAGGCAAACTAACCTTGTTGCAAAAGTAGTATTACATTTTTTGTTAATTGCAAAACAATTTGATCCTGTTTTAACACACCTCATTTGCATCACTGTACGCTTTAGTATGTTTAATAAACTATTTTATCGGCGCGGTATGCCATTTCACGTTTTTTCATCCATACGGCAGCACTCGAACTATGTATTGGATATCTGCTGCAAACATTTGACTACACTTTTTCACTCGTCTTTCGTTTTATTGTTACTATATTGTTTATGTGGTCAGCAACCACTCGCTGCATCCCGCTGTGTCGTTGACAAAAAGCAAGCTCTGCCACGGGAGGAGTAAAGAGGCAGGTAACTCAAAGCCAACACGGCTGCCTATGTCGGTTTATCTTTGTCATTGAGCTTGTAACAGTTGCTGTTGTTCTTGTTGTTTCTGGCTTTCTAATTAAACACAGTAGCCATCAGCGGTGGCAAGAGTAGCAGAGACCGTGTTGTTGCAACAATTACAACAACTTGTTGTTATTGCATGACTACTGTTGTTGGTACTCCTACAAAATGTGAGTGTTAGATTAGCAGCAGCTACCGCTGCTGCAGCCATCGTTTGATAAATGTTATTGGTGTTTTTTTTGTGAATGTAAGCTATTTGCGGTGCTACTGTTTGGTATTTCATTTGACTGCCATTTGGCGTGATGTTCGAAGTATTGTTTTTTCAGATATGTTATTGCTTGCATATGTCTGTATGTACTTATATGTGGGAATGCAGTTATAACTGTAAATGTATATCCCTCTCTTTTCCTCTATTAACCGTTTTATTGTAGTCAGCATTTTTATTACTTTTTTTGTTGCAGTTGCCGGTCGACCTTTGTTGCAGATGCAAATTGCCCCGTCCAATTGATTTTAATTTCTCTGAGTCATTTGCAGGCCATAAATTAAAAATTACAAACGAGTGCAACAAGCTACTGGTTGTACATTTTTTGCTACTTATTTTTTCAATTTTTTTTGTTGTGTGTTTTCTCTCTTGCAATTTTTTCTCCTTATTTTGAAGACGCTCATTTGTACTGGCAATTAAAAAATTTGTTCAGCAAAAGTTGTGATGTTTGTTGCTTTTGATATTAATTTTATGCACACTAAAACATTTTGTTGTTTTTATTGCGTTCAAGTCAACGTCAAGTCCTTTTGTCGGTTCTATAACAGCTACGCCACTTAACTGTTCAATTAATTGAATCAATGAATAACTTTACTTCCGCTTTCCGTGAGTCATCATAAATAAATAAATTTTTTAAGCATTTTTCAAATCTTTTCTTTCAGTCTTTGACTACTGTCAACGACAAATTCTGTAAAGATTATTTAAGATGATTAATTGCAAAATTCATTCATGACAATGCGCTAAATTTTCGCTTATTGCTGGCGCCTTTGCCACTCAATAAAGAAATAAGCCAGCCGCCTCCTTCCCATCTTCTTCTAGCGGCATAAATATATAAACAAGCCTCATAGTAAGATATATACAAAATGTACCTAACTTCCTTCCCCGTATTTCCTTCACCCCTTTCTAGGTGCCAATTTAAGCTTTCTTGCGCATTTCTTCCTACTAACAATGGGCCACATAACGAAGTGCAAATAATTGCATTCGATTTACCTCAATTGGTTGTTGGTCTCGTCGGCTGCATGCAGCACTCCTATGGCACATACATACACAGCTTCACAATGGAACTGCTATATGAACAATTACTCTCAGCCGAGTAGGAAGTAAGCGAGTACCTATAAAAAACGATCGCAATTTGCCCAAAACGACACCAATTGAGTGTAAAGCAAGACGAAGAAGAAGAGCAGCAAAAATGGAGTTTGGTATTAACCACTGACCATCTTAGCAACATAACCAAGTATAGCATGAGTAATGTAGAGTTATTTTTTTATTTTCATTGAAAGCTCACCTCTATTTGGCACATTTGGCTTAATACATACGCATACATTTTTAGGAGTGCGAAGTGAATTTGAAATCTCATCTTGTTATTGTATGGTATTTGGAATTGCTCATACCATTTCTAGGAAATAGATCAAACCTGAACTAGCATTTGGTAAAGCGAAGAGTCAGGCTGCATTTTTTCCTTTTGATTTCAAAACATTTATTTCTTTAGCTGTGTAGATAAGGCTCAGATCACGCCACTATGAAAGACCAATGGGAGAATGAGAAGAAATGTATTTCACACATCGGCTTATATAGATCTAACGGCCAGGGTGAGTGAAAATTTAAAGGTGTTATTTTGATTGCGTGCGTTTAGAGCTCTGCTATTGAAGACTTAGACATAATTTTATATAACCTAGGCCAACTTACCATACCAGCATCACGGGTTTCTGGTTGACCTAAACTCCGCTTAACTTAGAACACATAGAGTGCTCTTCAGCTTTCTAGAGTTAAGATTCCTGAGTTATGTATGTTTTTTTCTTAAATTGTCAGTGCTACCAATTACAAAAGGCTGCGATGCCAAAGTAACGATGTAAAATGAAACGAATAGATCGGATCATATTGAATCAAATATCTATCAGGATCACATCTCTGTTGTTGCGTTTGCATGCAACATTTTTATCCGGATCTCGATCATGGAACACTGAAACATAGCCATAGTGATGTTCAGAACAATTTGGTCGCTTGGTTGAAATGAACCTGTAAAATGTACGAGTAGTTTACCTTTATAGTGTACATAATGAGCTCGTTAAAAAATTTTCAGTGTCATCAAAAAAATTTTTTTCCAACATTTTTTTACCAGCACATGGATGAAATATTGCTAGTACTCAAGAATGATAGAAAGAAGATTGCGCCCATCAGAGAGTGCGTGACGTCACGTTTTTCCAAGTTGTGCAGTATTGCCAACCATTTGCTCTTCGCAATAAATTTAGTGCGTTTTTATACCGAAAATGCGAAAATTTTGAAGTTTCGTGTTTGTTTTTTTTTTTTTTTTTTGATTTAAAGCTACCGAAACTTTAAGTAAAAAAAAAACTGTATTATTATACAAAAAAAGGTCAAAAAAGGCCACTCTGAGAATATTTTAGTGCTAATGAAAATTAGTTGGTTCTTATAAAATTTGATATTTTCAAAGTGTGAATTTAATTTTTTGCTCCTTTTAAGGTTATGGAAGAATATTAAATGTCCCTCTCTCAACTCTTCTTAAGATTGAAAACCTTTTTACACATTTTAAAAGGCGTTTGAATATACTGAATGCGAATTAAAACCATAGAGGTGTTATCGTTTCTTCCGGCCATCAATCCTTAGTGGGACTTATGGCATCAAGAGGTGTATTCATTGTAAAAATAAGCAACAAAATACCAGAAAATACTAAAGAAACCATACTGACATTTTTACAAAAAGAGTACCTTATCTAGTTACATAACCTCAAATATAGCAAATAAGTCGTTGCCTTACCAAAAGAGTCTCGCTTAACAAAAAGAAAACTCATAAATTAAATTGTACCTACATAAGCATAACACATTTATTTAAAAAGAACGCACATTCTAAAGACAATTTGTTACGCACACAAGGTTCGTTAAGTGATTCAATAAAAATTTAGTGTTTTATTTTATTTAAATGGGCATTTTAGTGCGTTTTTATATCCAAAGCTAGGCAACACTGCAGTAGCGAGAGAGATTTGACTGCCGAAAGCAGAAGAACACCAACAACACCTGCAATCGCGGGCAATGCATCCAGATGTTAAAAAAAGTAAAGCTAAATCAAACTGAACGAATTATTGAACTAATTATTAAAAAATGTATATTTTACAAAATTATAAACATTACATTTTAAGTAGAACAGGCTAGAAAATGGCATGTAGAATGTCATGAAGAAAGAACTAAAAACTCCGAGACTAATAAGTTCGTGCGGTTTTTTTTCGAAATTTGAAACTTTATTGACGTAAAATGGTTACAAATTTAATATTCATAGTATTGTCCATCGCTTGCTACTACTTTTTCCCATCTTTCTGGCAATTCACGGATTCCCTTTGTGAAAAATTCGGTCGGTTTTGCCGCAATCCACGAATCGATCCATTTTTTGACTTCATCGTAATTACGGAAGTGCTGGTCAGCCAGGCCATGTTGCATCGATCGGAAGAGATAGTAATCGGATGGCGCAAGGTCTGGACTATACGGCGGGTGGGGTAGGACATCCCATTTGAGCGTTTCTAAGTATGTTTTGACCACTTGTGCAACATGTGGCCGAGCATTGTCATGTTGCAAAATAACTTTGTCGTGTCTATCGGCGTATTGCGGCCGTTTTTCTCGCAGTGCTCGGCTCAAACGCATCAATTGTCGTCGGTAGACATCCCCCGTAATCGTTTCATTCGGTTTCAGTAGCTCATAATACACAACACCCAGCTGGTCCCACCAGATACACAGCATAACCTTCAGGCCATGAATATTCTGCGCCGACGTCGATGTTGAAGCATGGCCAGGGTATCCATACGTTGCCCGACGTTTTGGATTGTCGTAATGGACCCACTTTTCATCGCCAGTCACAATTCGATGCAAAAAACCCTTTCTTTTGTGCCGTTGAAGCAGTTGTTCGCATGCCATAAAACGGCGTTCAACGTCTCTTGGCTTCAATTCATACGGCACCCAATGGCCTACCTTTCGGATCATTCCCATGGCTTTTAAACGTTTGGAAATGGTTGATTGATCAACTCCCAAAGTTTTTGCAACCTCTTCTTGCGTTTGAGCCGGATCTTGATCGAGCAATTCCTCCAATTCGGTATCCATGAACTTTGGCGGCGCACCCTCGCGTTCTTCGTCTTCCAAGCCAAAATCACCACTTTTAAAGCGTGCAAACCACTTCTGGCACGTTCGCTCAGCTAGAGCATGCTCACCATAAACTTCCACCAAGATACGATGACTTTCGGCTGCTTTTTTCTTCATATTAAAATAATGAAGAAGAATTCCCCGCAAAAACACATTATTTGGCACGAAATTCGACATTTTCAAGTGTGGTAAAAATATTGTTGTTTACGCTTCAAATAAAAAACTTATACTGACGTTTGTGCCTTACGACAGTAGCTCTCCAATGAATGTTTGGAAATGTGGATCGATGGAATAATAATCAAGTTACGCCATCTGTTGTAAAACCGCACGAACTTATTCATAACAACAAAAAATGCTAATTCAAGTTACGAAAATGGTAATCTGGCCATACTGGAGCTAAAATCACGTAACTCGTTGTCAAATTCACTGAGAGCAAAGCAACCGGACCACGATAGGCACCATCTCATTATTCTTTCCATTATGGGTAGTACTAATATTCAGTAGAATTGTCAGGAACAGGCTTTGTTGTCACAAAGTAGGCATTATTTCTAGTTTTCGCTCCTTCACAAATTAGACTCTAAAGCTACTGAGTACTGTCAGCTTTCTAAAGTCTTTGCCGTAATTCAATTTCTAAATAGCGTTGGTTGTTTATTTGTTAGAACAGTGCCTCTTTCATATTTAGAAAATTTGCTTCTAACCACTCAACACAAAATAAAATGCAGGTTTAGTTTTTCAGAACTAATGGATACGTCCAGGAATATAACATTTCAATATTTACCTATTCAGATGTATTAAAAGAGCTGATAACAGTGCCGATTTGCCTATAAGCGTACCAGTTTATTAGTTGTTATTTGTGATTTATCGTTCAGATTTACATTTAGCAATTGCTCGTAAGTAGTCAAAAAACCAACAAAATAGCAATAATAACAAGCTGAACATTTTTAAATGCAATGGCTTTTTAATTAAATGCCAAACTTGATTTTAAATATTTTGCTGTGAGCAACACTTTATTGGTTTGCTTCTGTTGTTGCTACATACGCGCCTATGTTGTTGTGGCTGCAGCACCAACTCCTGCTGCTGACACCACTGCATGTCTTGGAAAAGGTGAAGGTCAGTGTGTGACTAGGTTTTGCGTTCTCACAGCCGCACGTTTATTTGTTGGTGGGTAGCCTCTTTGAGAATGAGACATAGGCATACAAACTTGTTTACATACCCGCGTAAACGCCTAGATATGCGCACACATACAAGTACAAATATGTTATGTGCTTCAAAACAAGCCTGCTAATTTATAAACACTTGCGCTTGGTAGCTCAAGTTTTGCTTGCCACATGTATGCTATTTTGTATGTAGGACTATTTTAAAATCTCCTCACAACACAGCTCCCAACTGATTCCCAAACGACAGTCGCTTTAACATACCGGTAGCAGATGTTGTAAGTTGCACGAAAATAGCTACGAAATACAGTAGGATTTGGGTAATCCGGACAGTTAGTAGTCTGGATACATCTGTAATCCGGATACTGCTATGACCGGGCAATTTTAAACTTGTTACTTTTTAATCTAAACCTTAAATAAAATGATATGTAAATTATATTCTGAAATAAAAAATAAATAAACAAAAAGTTTCAATTTGGAAAAGCGCAAATGAATGGTTCTGATTTGTGGAAGAATTTCGTTTGGTTAAAAAAATAATAATAATATAAGAAAGTAGCAGTATCCAGCTCTTCTTCAAATCTTCAGAACACTTCTTGTTGCTCGCCGTAGCCGAACGACAATTATATAAATGCATGTATATACTTTATACATATATACGAGGTTCAAAAAGTTCAAAAGTGTTCAAAAAGTGTCACGAATTTGGTGTGTTTTTCAAACGCGCCAACGTTTTTTCCAATCTTCGAAGCACTCCAAAAAATCATTTTTTTACCTTGTTCAGTTCCTCCCCTTGTTCAGCCGCCTCTATCTCGTCAATCGTAGCGTAGCGTCGTCCTTTCATGGGCCTCTTCAGTTTCAGGAAAAACAAAATTCACAGTTGGCCAGATCTGGAGAATACGGTGGCTGTGGCATCATTAGTGTGTTGTTTTTGGCCAAAAGTCACGCACAAGCAACGATGTGTGAGCAGCGGCGTTATCGTGATACAAAAGCCAATTTTTGTTCTCCCACAAATCCGGGCGTTTTTGGCGGATTGCTTCGCGCAAATTGCGCATAACTTGCAGGTAATATTTCTATTGACTGTTTTACCCTGTGGCAAGAACTCATGATGCACAAGACCCCTGCAATCGAAGCAAAACTTTTACATTCGACCGAACTTGGCACACTTTTTTCGGTATTGGTTCGTGCGGCAGCTTCCATTGAGATGATTGAGCTTTGGTTTCCACGACATAACCAAAAACCCACGATTCATCACCAGTTATGACCCTCTGGAGCAAATTAGGGTCGTCGGTGTTCGATGTGCGATGCTGCTTTTGGTCGAAATTGAACAGTTTTGGTACGAATTTTGCGGCGACCCTTTTCATGCCCAAATCATTAAAAAAAACCGAATGGCACGAGCCAATCGATATGTCTAGGTCTTCAGCAACTTTTCTAACGGTGATTCGACGTTTGGCCAATACCATTTTCTTCACTTAATGAATTTTTTCGTCTGTTGTTGAAGTGCTCGGGTGTCCCTCACGCTTTTCGTCGCTCACATCTTCTCGGCCTTCTGAGAACATTTTGTACCACCGATAAACGTTGCTTTGGTCCAAAGTAGCTTCTCCGTATGACACAGTCAACATTCGGAATGCATCCGCGCACTTAGTTTCGTTTTTCACACAAACTTTGATACAGGTTCTTTGATCCATCTTTTTGAATAGCTAAAAACCGAAGACGAGCCGAAACACGTGCAGGCAAAGCAGCTGTCAACAATTAACTGAACATTCAAAATGGCTTGTAAATGGAACGGCACGAGTGAGAGACATGAGTGCCAACATATCGCGACAAAAAATCGAAATTCTAATAGACTAAGAGCCCGCGACGCCCAGACCTTCGTTAAATTATAAAAGTTGGAAATTTTTCTATATACGTCTCCTATACAGGTATAAGCAAACCCAGATTATTAAACCTGGGTCGCGGTGGCTTTGGCAGGTAACAGGTAGTAAAGGTGAGTAAAATTGAGTCTCAAATTTGTAATAGTATAAAGCTTAGTTTTTATACATTTCAACTTACAATCATATCAGAAACTGCCTCGTCCATTGGCGGACACTTAGGGCGGTAACAACCCCTCCCCAGACACCCTAACATTCTAATTATTTATAAATCTACTTTCGTCATAGTATAAAATCTAATTTTTATATATGTTATTCACAGATCTATAAAAATAATGTTTTCACAATCCCCAGACAGTTTCGATGGTTCCCCTATCTTCCCAGACATAATGAAGTCCACTCCAGGCGTGAGCGCGATGAATATATATGTACGTTGGCGCGAGTGAAATAGTGCGATCTGTTCTCTAAATTTATCAAGAAAATTCATTATATACATTTATAACAGATAAAAAAAGTAAATTTTTAAAGGAGAACGCAGAAAAATTTTCATATTAACAAATTATTAAATCAACAATCCAATAATGCGATTTTTATTGAGTCAAGTGGAGATCTACGAAAGTTGTAAATATCAATCGAAAATTTTTTCTAGTATTGTGCAGAAAAAAATACGAAAAATCGACGGCTGATGGTAAAATTCTAGAAGTTTAAAGTTAAGAAGATAAATTTGTATGCATGTTAGTTTTACTGTAAGCAGAGAGAATAATTTAGATCGTAATTGAACCAATCGAAAAAGATTTCAATTATATTTATAATTATAGCCATTACAATACAAAGTAAAAATATAATGTGTCAAACATTATTATTAAGTCAAAAAAAATATTTAATCAACTTCATCGTCCTCGTCGGTATCTCGATTATCTTCATCACCGCTACTCCATTCTGCGGATTTGTCCTCATGAATGTCATAGTCTTCATCAGCTTCTGTAATAATTAAAGCAAGTTAGAATAATTATGAATGGTTGATAATTTCTTCATAAACAGTGAACATTATACCATACCTGACAAAGTTTGTAGAGAATCACTGACATAAGTAGGTAGCTGATCTCCTTCAAACCATTTAAAATGGTATTGATCATTTTCCAGTACCCAGCCATTATTTTCAGGTTTATGTGAAGTAGGTTTTCTTAAGTGAGCATTGTTCCAAATCGTACAAATATAATTAGCTCGTAAAAAATGCTGTAGTAGCTCATTTTCACAAGGCGGTAAAATGCTAGCATCAAAGTTTCTCAATTTTTTTCGATTGAAAGCCTCATTAATGTCGGAAACTTTGTATGAGTCTATAAACATCTGAACTCGAGCAGAATTGACATCAATTGCATTCCGAACATTATATACACTGCATATATATTTCTGAATACTATTGAAAATGTTCTTCTGTTCACTGCTGTCCTCTATTAACTTATTTTCGCCGAACTTTATAAAAGCTTTTTGGAATTCATCGTTTTTTTTTTAATAGTTTGTAAGGTCTTAGTTTTCCCTTTCTAAATAATGCCGGATTGTAATCGCACCCTGTTATTGCGTGGAAACCAGGCAAGCTTCGGCAAATGGATTCTCCTAACTGGGCGTGTATCTTTGTTAGATTCACGTACCTCACATTGTTTCCAGTACCCTGGAGTGGACTTCATTATGTCTGGGAAGATAGGGGAACCATCGAAACTGTCTGGGGATTGTGAAAACATTATTTTTATAGATCTGTGAATAACATATATAAAAATTAGATTTTATACTATGACGAAAGTAGATTTATAAATAATTAGAATGTTAGGGTGTCTGGGGAGGGGTTGTTACCGCCCTAAGTGTCCGCCAATGGACGAGGCAGTTTCTGATATGATTGTAAGTTGAAATGTATAAAAACTAAGCTTTATACTATTACAAATTTGAGACTCAATTTTACTCACCTTTACTACCTGTTACCTGCCAAAGCCACCGCGACCCAGGTTTAATAATCTGGGTTTGCTTATACCTGTATAGGAGACGTATATAGAAAAATTTCCAACTTTTATAATTTAACGAAGGTCTGGGCGTCGCGGGCTCTCACTCTATAATACAAGTAACCTGCGAAAATTCAAAATTGGCGATACTTTTTGAACACACCTCGTATATATATATATACATTTTTTTTTTTTGGAAGCGCCTTCAGCACCTACTACGAATTCCCCTTTATAAACTCTATCGTTTTAAAACACTATCCGCGAAGTGGAAACTTCTTCAGAGAAATACGATTTATCGAATTCATGCGCTATGATTATTCTCTCTGAAATGTTTCACTACTTAATATTTTCCTGTACCATTTTCCCTACCGAAATAAGTTCGGAGTGAACCACACCAGTGCAGGAAAACGAACAACGAAAACGCCCTTCCGTTCATTTCTTATTTTATCGATGTCATATTCATAGAGTTATCTACGATAACTGTTTAAATTTTCAATGTTTACGCACTTCAGATATATGTTTTAGAAACAGAGATTCACAGCATGCGACAAGCCACGGGTTGATCAACCTATAACAAAATTATTTTGACATCTAAAACGCGGTTCGTTTGAACTTCTTAAACAGGTGGCAAGATATATGAGGTATTTCTACATGCTATTTTTATAATCCTTATTAAGTATCTGAATTCTAAACAAAAGTCATGAAACAAAACTCTACATTCACCTTTTGTTCTAACCAGAAGCTCCGTAAATTATTATGCGCGCCCATATTATCCAGGCAGTACTATACTTACTTTTGCAAAATCATACTCATACATCTCGGCGTATATATTTATTGCGTAGCCACCACTGAAGCTTTGTACTATTTTTTTTTTTTTTTGCCGCTTCTTGTATTGCTTGTTGGGTTTACGTTTGTTAATGTATTTGTTAAAGTGCATACTTCTATCGGCCTGACACTTGTTTTCACTGCTGTACTACTCATTTCATTTACTTCACACTCCATTTTGTTCAAATTTAATGCCAACTGGTAGTTCTTTATAAAAACTAAAAGTTAATACTACATAAATAATTCAACAAAACTTAAAAATAATTGCTATTGTAAACTTAACAAAGTATTTCACTTCTGACTGGTGGTGGTATAAAAATAGATATAAACTATTTGATATGATAATCATTATTTCCGAGAACATTCCTCTAGCAAAACAGCCTAAAGATCAGATTTGAATAAATTTTTATTCTCCATATGAGCTCGCCCATTTTCTGTAGGGATTATGTCAAGACTGTGGGAAGATGTTTGCAAATGTTTTGTGTTGAAGAGTATCCACATTTTAACATCTTGTATGTTTAGCTGTATGTTTGAGACCGTGCTGTGTGTAAACACATATCTACTAAGCGCAGCTTCAAAATATTTACTCAGAGGCAAATCATGTAAAAGCTCTGATGATTTAATGAAAAATTAAAACGTTTGGCCTTTGCTTTTTGGAATGCTGCAAATGCAATGTCTTACACTTCACAGACATTGTTGAGCATATGTCACCACTATCTTCTTTTTGAGCAATGATTACTGTGTGGATTACTACGATTACCTACAATCTATGTACTTACACATATTTACTTGTTCATATACATATGTACATTTATGAAAATTTGCGAAGAATAAAAGTAACGGCTGCTGTTTCTCTTTCATGCAAAGATAAAAGGTATTTAAGTTGGTGATAGAGAAAAATTCATCAACGTCAGTTGATTATTGATAATTGGAAAATCTAAATTTCATCGATACTATCTGAAGAATGATCTTTTCGACGCTCTCTTTTGCAAAACCTGGCATACTGCGATACACAGTCGTAAATTGATGCGTTTCCCCACACAAAAGGTTGTTTGCCACTGCTTGAAATGTGAACGATATTGTTCTTCAACATTTTATTTTTATTGTTTGCCCATGGTGAATCATTTACACGTCCATAAATTGTGATTGTGTGCATATGGGCATCAGTGTTCAATCAAATTAGATTATCTAAAATCTAAAATGATCTTTTACTCCAGGAAATAAATAGAACATTTTTCATCAACATGCGGCAGTAATATTATTTGCAAAATTATACTGCTGACTAAAGATGTAAGAACTCACAATCCAAAAACAAACAAATCAAATCATTAAAAATTATACCAACAGCAATAAGAAAAATACTAGAAAAAAGAATTTGGTAAAATAAATCCAAGCTAAAATTAAGCGCACACAGGAGCGCAAATGAAGCAATGAAAAACACAAAAATGGAAAATGCTTATGAGTGCAATAGAAATAAGTGCAAGCATAGCATCTAAGGGGAAGCAAGACTGCTGACTGTAGCATAAAATATCAGCGCGCCTGCAGGGTGCCTAGAAGGCAGAGGGCGAACAATCCATCGCTGTGACTTCAGAGCCAACTGTTGCTGCTGCTGCTGATAGTGTCAACACTACAAAGCCGGTTTGACGTGGCATTCAACAGAGACAACGCGACCAAAGAACTTGGCGAAAATACAAACCAAAAAGTAGTTAAAAATGGATCAAAATAAAATAATAAATTTTGAAATGCAAAATATAAAAAATTAGCCAATGAGTAAAAAAATGAATGCCTAACGAACTAGCCAAAATAGTCAGCAGCTAAAGCCAAGACAACGTCCACAACTTCGACGGCGTTGACCCAGCCAAATCCAATCAAGGCGAAATGCGGCAGTATAGGCTGCGAGGTCCGCCGTAGACAGGCGCTTGTTTGAAATAGTTCCATGCAACACATATATATGTGTGTAAATACAATATACTTACGTGATACACAAGATTAGATGAACACAGCCCGCCAGCAAGCGAGCCAGTCAGGCGAGTGAGTTGCCTAGTCGCTTAGTCAGCTAAATTGCCCGCCAGCTATAAAAATAATAAATTAAGCATGCATAACATACCTACATACATAATTGTGTGGCTAAATAAGAATGAAGGAAATAATGAGAACTTGGCAAGAGAATCAAAAACTTTAGCTTCATTTTCTTGCGCGACCAACAAGCTTTGGAGGCTTAATATTTTTGACTACCTGTTTCTTTTTTTACTTGGAAAGAGATTCCTCAAGTTTTGCGCTCTTCTATAAACTGTGCTTGTATATTCTCTAGCGCTTCTGTTATTTTCTCAGATTCTACGTACCTCTGAGATGAGCAGCACTCAAAGCCACAGTTATCATTCCTCTTTAATACCTCGTGTTGCACTTAATGGTGCTCGTAAATTCGTAATCAAAATTGAAATGGATTTCTCTCGTATTTAACTTAATTTATCGCAGATACGGATTGGTTTTTCTTCAAGTTACTTTATGTATTAAGCTGATAAGAATGCAGATTTGAGGAGATTAATGTAGATTACAAATAAAATGCCATTAGGGTTTACTTAAATTGACGCTGACATGCTGCAAGTTATTGTTCATGCACTTTTAAAACGATTAAAGCATTTAAAGTAGATACGAAATTAGATAATCAGGAACGATATATTTTTCTTGAATTTTATCTTTAATTAATTGTGCTCATAACTGTAATGCTGAAAAAATTATTGAAACTGAGACATATTGAACGAAATACTTGGTTTCGTCTGTGTAAAATGAAGTTAGCCAAACCACAAAACCATATTCGTCAGAATTTGAAAGAGCATCTTTGTGCCTTTTAAATTAACTACGTTTGTTAAGTATTTATCTGTAGTTGACTTAATCGGTTGCCGGAGTAGGCAAATTAGTGTTGGTAAACGAAGAAAGAACGCATACGCACCAAAGACTCCACACTATGGTTGATAGTTCAAATTTTAAAATAGTAACCAAACATTTTATGTCAGCCTTGACACCCAAAGCAATAAAGTTTTTCTTTGACGAACTCCCAAAACTGAATCTTATTTTTTTTCTATTTTCGCAATGTTGGTCGAATTCAAAAATACGGTTATAGTTTTCTTTAATCCACAAAGGGCTTTTTAGAATATATTTAGTGCTCCGTTAGTTTGAGCAGAACAAATTCTTTTTTATTGCGTACTTCTTCCCGCCGTAGCCGCTGGATGGTGGGTGGCTACTATTCGGAATTCAGAGAGAAGAACGTAGGTTCGAATCTCGGTGAAACACCAAAATGAAGGAAAACATTTTTCTAATAGCAGTCGCCCCTCAGCAGGCAATGGCAAACCACCAAACCAAACCTTTGACAAGAGTGGCTTTTATTTTAATCGCCGAGGCAGGTGGAAAAAGCATTAAAATCTAAGGACTTTTGACGAAGCAAGGACCAACAAATGTTTATCTATGTAAACCAAGAAAGACATGCACCATCTGAACACATTTACTTTGTCATTCCATTCAAAAAAGTAATTCGTGTTTAGTTAGCTAGTTTTATTGGACTGTAGTTGTGTTTGACGGCGTACCTATATAATTATGTTGTTGATAGTTGCATAATTCTAATAAATTTGAGCTTTTTGAGCCATATTACCAATGGACTCAGAGTTCCCTACCTCGATGAGTGAGTCTTCGTCTTGCGAGGACTGCACATTCACAGAAGATGTGCACTGGTGTTTCATCGCCCAGCTCCATATGAGGCTGCTAGTCTTAGTTTCCTGAAATGATAACGAAAACTACACGGTCCCGTCGCAAGTCTTCTCTATCCAGGTTTAGCAGCCTACTTAATACTCATCTTAAAGAAAGCATAAATTATTTTTCCTGCCTCTGCCCTGCACTTTCCATCCTGTGTCTTATGAATTCCATATCTTCCCAGTCGTTGATAAATTCCTTCATGAGGGTTTTTGTCAGCCTGCAAAAGGGTTCTGATCCATAGAATTTTGATGTACAGCCTAATTTTGCTAGCCAGTTTGCCTATTTACAACACGGCTTTATTTTTTCGATGAGTGAGTGTTTATTTTTTCTCGGAAGAAGTTATGTTTAGGGAATATTTAAATAGAAGTTGGATGTTCTTATGCAGATCTTTCAACACTTTACAGTGAAATGCTAAAGCAACAGCCATTGGACGGTAAAACCCGAGTCTCTGATGCTGCAACATCTTGAATGAAGAAGTATTCGCATGTAGCTATGAAACTTTATGAATCACATGGATTCAAGCATTCGGTACGGCGCCTCACCTTTTTGAAAGCATATTCGCTTAGTAAAAATAAGTGCCTATATGTGTATACTCGTTTTTCAATATTCACATTTCTTTGTGTACAAACTTGAGTCAATTGTGTGAGCGCAGAACTGGGTTCACACCCTTTTTGGCCCGGTCCAGTTTAATTCGAATTTGTATACACTGACTGGACAAGCCATCAAATAAACCAGCAACATTTCAGTGTCATACACCTTTTATTATGCATAGCTGTTGCTGCTGCTGTTGCCATGGTAGTTGTTGTCGTTATTACTATTTCTTGCTTCACTAAACGACTTGTGTGTGTTTATAACTTTTATGCGCTCCAAGTGTTATGCTTTGATAACAACAAAAGCAACAATAAACAGAACTATAGCGTTAACAACATTTGTGTTGTAAATATGCTACACTCATACATGCAATAAATTTATTCAAGTGCAAACACACACCCATTTGAATAATGTCTTAAAGACAACGCGGACGACCCTTCTCCGTTAAAACTTGTGTTTTGGCAGAGGCAGCAGCAGATATTGGTGAGCGGGGCAACAAAAACAGCAGCTGGTCGATGGTGAGCGCCTATGTTGGTAGTGATTCGGTAAAAATGTTGGCGATATCTAGTTGAGACGAGAAGGCGTATTCGTTTGGCTGTGCACCGTCTGATGCCGAAGACTCAGCGAAGCTCAAATCATTGCACGAGCAACGTAACTATTGATCGTGTTTGTATACATACATATATACATATGTATGTATGTACGCATTAATTGTCGGCTGCCAAGCGAACGAGCAAATGTAACGACGATGGCGATTCCCGAGCGTCGGAGATGTTAGTGTAGTATGCCGGTTGGGGCAAAAAACGATTAGGTGACGTTAATGGAGCAGTATATTTTGGCAGACCTGAAAAAAAGTGATTTTTTTTTTTTAAGAAAATAAATAATTCGAATATGGTGATAGTAAGACACAGTATGGTTTTCCTCCGGTCGATTATATTTATATTTTATTTATAAGATCCGATAGGATCAAAGAGTTGGACGAAGATAAATTCATAGAGGGTAATTTCGGTAAACCAACAACAACATCTATAGATACTTTGTTTTTGCAATGTGATGGTTTGATTGTCAAAACTTCAATGAGAATGTAAACAAACACGCAAGGCAACCCCCCAAAAAAAAGCAGTACAATGCTCCTTCAATGTAAACTTCCTTTAATTGCGGCATAGAGTCACCCACCATTTGTTCCTGCTTTTGACCAACCTTTCGACGAAATTTCCGGTGGTGTTCCAGTGCTGACTGCTTTTCATCAAATATAATACATACATGTCTTTCTACTCAAGAAATTTGTACTAGTTCCCATAGAGCTGTGCGTCTATGAGAGCCGTCAAACATCAATGCTAAATTCAAACTGCTTAGGTGGTGCTAATAAGACACCCTTTATACTTTCAGTACTAAACTATACTTGTTCGCAAATACACTGTACGTACATACTGTTCGTACCACAAATACCCACATACATACATACATATCTAAGTACATATGTACTACGCTAAAAAGTATAGTGAAGTGAGGTAAAGCGAGCGAAGCAGAGACAAGCCAGGCTAAGCAACGAACCGTCCGATCAAGCAAGCAAGCGCATACAAAGCATGCAAGATATGAGACCGTGGGAAAGAACATCCAAAGTCGTTCGTTTACCGTTCGGGTCCAGCTTCGGTGGTATCACAATCGTGTTGTGTCTCGTCACATGCTGCTGTTGCTGCCACCGACTCTGTTTTTTATACTTGTTTTTTCCATGCTTGATTGTTTTCTTTTTTTCTTTTTATATATCATACTTTGCCTTCTTTCGGATTGTTTATGTTTTTGCTGTGCGTTTTCAGCTCGTTTTCGTTTTCATGTGAACAGGCAAATATGTTTCTCTTCATATAAGCCTAGAGATTTATTACTGATTGTGTCTTTCCCTTTTAGTTTATTGCCTTCTCCACGATTTCCTTCTTACATTTTCTTGAACCAAGCATTTTTTTACTACGTTTTCGTGATCTCCTTCGTTACATTTTCCTTTTTATTTATTTATCGTTGAGTTTTGTTGATTTTTTCTGCTGGAAATAACGATGGATACTCGCGTGTGGAGAGTTTCGTGTTTCGAGAGCGCTTGTTGTCGTTCGTAGAGCTACGAGTCTCGAACCAGAGATATTGAGCAAACATTTGTGGCTCTCACACTTGTCTGCGATACGCTCAGCAATACAAAAGCCGGTCTTTACAGCAATTGCATACCTGTCTTCACGGTACTTTATACAATTGGCGCTGGCTTTTGCTCTGGCTCTAAAATAGTGCTGCCGAGAGCTGTGCACTTCTTTCATAAATAGTTTTGGTGCTCTACTGCTGTCCAAGCAACTGGCCAATTTCTTATACATGAGCACTTTTTTTGTTCTTTTTTTTTGTTTTATTTGCTTTAACCTTAGTTGAGGTCTGTCTTCGTCATTATTGTTTTTGGTCACGTCTTTTGAATGTACTTCTCCAAGTCTTTTACTAATTTTATTATTATCTGCTGCTTGCTTTATTTGTTTTCATTCGCTTGATTTTATATACTTCCAAGCAAATATCAGTATGTCTATTCTTGCGTGTATTTGTGTCTTACCCGCCACTGATCTTTGCGGCAGACATGTGTAACACAGCTGCACTTTCAGAGATTTATGCGTAAGCTGCAACAACAGTATGAGAAATCTTAAATCTTGCCAGACCAGGATGTGAGGGGCGATAGAGGCAATGTGCCAGTAGAAGATTTAATTTACTTACATATCTCTTGTTTTCGTTTCGCTTTTCACCGTGCACCATGTCCATCGTTTCTGTTCATAGCTAGCAACATATCTTTGTACACACTTACATACATAAATACCTGTGTATACATGTATATTCATAAATATGTAAGCTTGCCAGATTACCGATGATTCAATATAAAGCTTAGAAACTTTAGAAACTTGCCTGACCATATCGCCTCAATAATATGCCAATCTACATAGGCACTCTTTTGGGCAAAAACAATTCGAGAGAACCGGCATTTTTAAGCTCTTGACACTCATTCTTAAGGAGTCGCTGCATTTTAACCACAATTGTCTCCCAAGTCACATCTTGGTATGCATTTTTGGCCCATATCCAATGAAATCACGTTGTTACATTCGTTTAGCGCATTGGCGAGGTGGCGAAGTGGCAGCAGCATGGGCAGCGGCAGTGGGGTGTCTATTGGGCTTTACGAACTTTTGCAATTTTGGAGCCTCTATTGCAGCAATGCAAAAACCAACAACTGAGTGGACTTTGGCATTAATTTGCATAAGCATGAGTAATGCCTCAAATTTGGCTAACAAGCTATGCAGACAGGCGCGGGGCATCGTGCAGTCCAGTGCAGTAAATGCTTTTGGGCAGTAAAAACAGGATTTTTGCGTGCATTATTTATTTCTCTTGTTTTTGTCCGCAGTTATTTCTGAGTGCACCAATTCCCAATTCCTTTATTATTACCGTTGCTTTGTCCAAGATATTTTCTTGATTTTTTAAATATTTGTTCCCCTTCACTGCCCGCTGGCTAATAATGCTTAATGACGCTTTGTATGCAAAACTTCAATAATGATTGACTTTGACTAACTGAAATGGCTTAACTTTTTTTGTGTTATACAAATTTTGCCTTTATAAATGCTGCTTTGTACTTTTTTATAACATACTCGGTTTAACATTTTTATTTTTTACTTTCTGTTGTTCCAAATGCACTGAGACGGTAATGTCTTGTGTGCGTTTAGTCTAAATCGATTGGGGTCAATAAATTTTGCGAAAAAATGTAGTGAGCGGCCGTTGGCGTTGTGAAGGCGTGAGAACTACTGGGGTGGATTTGATAATTATAATTCGCAGCATTCTTGAGTTGAATGCCTTAGGATTTCACTGTTATTTATAATTGACAGAAAGTGATTTTTACGCTTGAGGGTGAAATTGGTTTAAAAACAAAATTGAAAGGGCTTGACTATTTATATATAATAATTTTTACGAAATAGCCGTAGTAACTCTTTTTCTATGCCACAAAATCAAATTCATTAGTCACCTTTTAAGCGAAAATATACTGCAAATATAACTTGGCGAGGGGGAGGGGAAATATCTTTGAATTGCTTAAAGCTCCCCGATATGTGCCAAATCTGGCTTGAAAATACTTTCCACTGCCATGAGTTACCTATCTAACATTTCATAAAGCGATTAAGAATCATAAGCGGCGAACTAAATTCATAAGCACGTGATACGATTCATGTCTTCAAGAATGTTAATTTCGAACCAAACTGGCAAAAACAATTTTCATTTGCCAAAGTTGCCATTCTTCAAGGCGCATACATTAAATGTGGTGTCACTAGACCAACAACAATGTTTTGTACGTTTGATTGTCAAAACAATGTATTGGCAAAGTAGAAAACAAAGAACGAATTCGCTTGGTTTCTTCCTGGGCTGACAGCCACATTGACGCGGCGAAAGAAAAAAAAAAGTCAGCGGATTTAGTGATACCAGTTTTAATAGTTTCGCCTTGCCATTCTTCATAAATCCACGCACCTATGTAGAATAGAACATCTTAAATGTAATTTGAACGATAACCATTAAGAATTACAAATTAAAAACGGCTGAAACTCAAAAAACGGCACAAATCGCCTGATACTCAAGCCCAAAAGTTCCAGATGTAGTAAAAAAGTGAGAACCAAGGTGTCCGAATCTCTCGAATGTAAGGCAGCTGAGGTGTTGATGCTGAGACGATTCGCTCTCGTCATCCTCAAGTTACCAGTAAAGGGAATCGAAGTCCTTATCTCGGGCCGCACTCAGTGAATCTGCCAAATGCACCAGCGTGACGTCACTCAAGAATTAATCTCAAAAATCCTCTCTGTTGAACTCAATGTTGTAATCTATCATTCTTAATGGATACGCAAACCCATCGGACAGACTTTTTAAATCCCCATTTGCAAATCTGTTAGCCATAAAAGGTCCCGATTGCCTACGATACTATCTGTCCAAGAGCAGACCACTGATAGCTCAGATAACCCCTATGCTCGCGTTAATCCATTAGTCTTGGAACGAGTCTAAAACCTTCCAACTGAAAGGACCACATTATTATGATAATTTTCACCTATAAGAGAATAACCATATAAACCTTCTGCGTAAAATTTTAAAAACTGTATCTTCCTGATCTTTGACTTATATGGTTTTTATGTATCCATAAAACCCTCTGCAATCCCCTCAAATTATACCATTTTGTTTCCATCGCTATCAATCACTCAGTTTCAAATAACCTTTGTAACCGAAAACATTTTGGCACTCCGGAATAACCATTAATCTGTCTAATTTCTTTCTAGGCTTTCAAGGCAAACATTGCGAAGAAAACATTGATGATTGCCCCGGAAATTTGTGTCAGAACGGTGGCACTTGCGTAGATGGTATCAACACATACCGTTGTCTATGCAAACCAAACTTTGCCGGAGAACTCTGTGAAGAAGATGTGGACGAGTGCGCGATGAGGTGAGTAAGACTCGAATATGTAACCTCAAAAATAAACAAAAAAAATTTTTTTAAGAAATGTTTGCCTTTTTTTCATATACTAAATTTTTTCATTTCTTTTATTTTCTCTCACAGGCCATCGGTTTGTCAAAATGGCGCCACTTGCACCAATACTAATGGCAACTATTCGTGTATCTGCGTTAACGGCTGGGAGGGTAGAGACTGCAGCGATAATGTCAACGATTGTGCAGCTGCAGCATGCTTCAATGGCGCCACTTGCATAGATGGGGTGGGGTCTTTCTATTGTCGCTGCACGCCCGGCAAAACAGGTCTGCTGTGCCATTTGGAAGACGCTTGTACATCGAATCCTTGTCATTCGGATGCAATTTGTGACACGAGTCCCATAAATGGTTCCTATACCTGTTCATGTGCCACTGGCTATAAAGGTGTGGATTGTTCGGAAGATATCGATGAGTGTGATCAGGGTTTTCCTTGCGAACACAATGGCATATGTGTGAATACTCCTGGTTCATTCAAGTGCAATTGCTCCCAAGGTTTCACTGGCCCACGCTGTGAGACAAATATTAACGAGTGCGAGTCGCATCCTTGTCAGAATGAGGGTAGTTGCTTGGATGATCCTGGTACCTTCCGTTGTGTTTGCATGCCCGGCTTTACTGGCACACAGTGCGAAATTGATATTGACGAATGCGAATCAAACCCATGCTTGAACGGTGGCACCTGCCACGATATGATTAATGGATTTAAATGTTCGTGTGCGCTTGGGTTTGCTGGGACACGTTGTCAAATAAATATAGATGATTGCCAGTCACAGCCGTGTCGGAATAATGGCATATGTCACGATTCTATCGCCGGTTATACTTGTGAATGTCCACCTGGTTATACGGGTACCTCTTGCGAGATCAACATCAACGACTGTGATTCGAACCCATGCCGTCGTGGCAAATGCATTGATGGTGATAACTCTTTCAAATGCGTATGCGATCCTGGTTTCACTGGTTACCTTTGTCAGACGCAAATCAATGAATGTGAATCCAATCCATGTCAATTCGGTGGCCACTGTATCGATCGCGTCGGATCCTATCTCTGCAAGTGTCTGCCTGGTACGTCGGGTAAAAACTGTGAAATTAATGTAAATGAGTGTCATAGCAATCCCTGTAACAATGGCGCCACTTGTATTGACGGCATCAACAAGTACACTTGCGAATGCGTGCCCGGCTTCACGGGCCTACATTGTGAGATTAATATCAATGAATGTGCCTCGAATCCTTGTGCCAATAACGGTGTCTGCATGGACATGGTAAATGGTTACAAATGTGAATGTCCACGCGGTTTTTATGATGCGCGATGCCTGAGTGATGTGGACGAGTGTGCTTCGAATCCTTGTATAAATGGCGGACGCTGTGAAGATGGTATTAATGAGTTTATCTGCCATTGTCAACCTGGCTATGGTGGCAAACGCTGCGAGATTGATATCGACGAGTGCAGTTCAAACCCTTGCCAACACGGTGGCATATGCATAGATCAGCTGAATTCTTTCCAATGTCAGTGCATGCCCGGCTATACAGGCTACCGTTGCGAGACGAATATTGACGATTGTATCATGAATCCATGTGTGAATGGCGGTTCCTGTATTGACCTGGTAAATGGTTATAAATGTGTCTGCAAGGTGCCATTTACGGGTAGAGATTGCGAATCGAAGATGGATCCCTGTTCAACGCATCGCTGTCGGAATGATGCAAAGTGTACGCCTTCCCCCAACTTCCTGGACTTCTCCTGCTC